>NW_027368071.1:0-52527 GCF_046119375.1 Phyllobates terribilis
AATCCAATGAGGAGAAGAAAAGCAAAGCCAAAGAGTCCATCCCAAAATCCGACAAACAAGCAAAATGAACAAAAAACATTGAATTCAATTCTTTCTGATTTTAGAAACTGCATTAAAGAAGGGGTGCACCGGTCCTGGAGATACTGCAATACCAGGTCAATGCGTGGAGTGGACAGAGCAAGCTCTTTTTCCATCTCCCTGTTCTAAAAATCCATTTAATATATGGTCCCCAGATAGGGGACGTATCAGATATTAACCCCTTAATAACATCTGACGTACTAATACGCGTCTGTGCCCTGGGACTTAAGAGCCAGACCCGTATTAGTACGTCATCGCGATCGCGCCCGCACACAGGCTGTGCGGGCGCGATCGCCGCCGGGTGTCAGCTGATTGTCACAGCTGACACCCGGTACTATGTGCAGGGAGCGGTCACGCACCGCTCCCAGCACATTAACCCCCGCGATGCTGCGATCGAAGTCGATCGAAGTCGATCGCGGCATTGGGGGGGCAAGGGGAGGTGATCGGCGATACTCACCTCCTCTTCCGGCTTCCAGCGCAGTCTGCAAAGGCTTCCCGGGTGTTGCCATGACGACCCGATGTCGTCATGACAACATCCGGGTCACCAGAGAGCAGGAAGATTGCTTGGACATGCGCAGTGCATCTCCAAGCAATCTTCACACTGTGCATTTCTGACAGCTTGCATGGCATAGGGATGGTGCTCCATTCCTGTGCCATGCAGGCGATCAGAAAAAAAAGTGAAAGTCCCAGAGTGGGACAAAGTAATAAAGTGTATAAACTGTGTGAAAGTGGAAAAAAAAAAAAAAAAAAATGTGCAAAAATATTATAAAAAAATAAAAAAAATAATACACCAAAAATAAAAATATAATGTACCCATCAATAAATATTATTATAAAAAAAATAAAAAAAAAACAATAAAAGTACACATATTTGGTATCGCCGCGTCCGGAACAACCTGACCTATAAAACTGTCCCACTAGTTAACCCCTTCAGTGAACACGGTAAAAAAAAAAAAAAAAAAAACAAGCAAAAAACAATGCTTTATCACCATACCGCCAAACAAAAAGTGGAATAACACGCGATCAAAAAGACGCATATAAATAAAAATAATACCGCTGAAAACGTCATCTCGTCCCGCAAAAAACAAGCCGCCATATAGCTCCATCAGCCGAAAAATAAAAAAGTTATAGCTCTCAGAATAAAGCAATACTAAAAAATATTTTTTTCTATAAAATAGCTTTTATTGTGTATAAGCGCCAAAACATAGAAAAATGATACAAATGTGGTACCGCTGTAAACGTACTGACCCGAAGAGTAAAGCTGCCTCATCAATTTTACCACACGCGGAACAGAATAAAAAAAAAAAAAAAAAAACAATTCCTGAATTGTTGGTTTTTGTTTATTCTGCCTCCCAAAAATCGGAATAGAAAGCGATCAAAAAATGTCACGTGCCTGAAAATGGCACCAATAACAACGTCAAGTCATCCCGCAAAAAACGAGCCGTCACATGACTGTCTGCCAAAATCTGGAAAAATTATAGCTCTCAAAATATGGCGATGCAAAAACTAGATTTTACAAAAAATGCGTCTTTTAGTGTGTGACAGCTGTCAGTCATAAAAACCCCATATGATTCTGGCATTGCTGTAATCACACCGATCCGAAGAATAAAGTCGTCTAATCACTTATACCGCACAAGGAACGGCGTCAAAAATAAACTCTTGAGTTAGGATTGGGCTAGGGTTAGGGCTGGGTTTGGGGCTAGGGTTGTGCTGGGGCTAGGGTTGTGCTGGGGCTAGGGTTTTGCTGGGGCTAGGGTTGTGCTAGGGTTAGGGCTGGGGTTGGGATTTTTTTCAAAAGTAAGAAAAAAAGATGACGATATGGCGACTAGTGTTGAGAGCAAGTGCTCGCTACTTGAGATTGCATCGGGTGCTCTGGTATGCATTTAGTATCGTGGGTATTTGAGTGACATGCTCGAGTCTCTGCCCCATATGCTTCGCGGCCAAAAAACTTTATGGGGATTGCCTGCCATGCACGAGCGATCCCCGCATGTTTTTTTTTGGGTGTCTAATAACCGTGAAACATGCGGAGCAGGGACTCGAGCATGTCACTCGAGCACTTGAGCAAACTCAAGTAGCGAGCACTTGCGCTCAAGAATAATGAAAACTTATTCAATATGATGACCTAATGTAAACAAATAATGTGCCGTACCTCTGGGTTCAAAATGTTCACTATACACCTTAATAAAATCTTTGAGGGGTATAGTTTCCAAAATGGGGACACTTGTGGGGGAGCTCCACTGTTTAGGCACATCACGGGCTCTCCAAACGCGACATGGTGTCCGCTAACAAATTGAATGGAAAATCGGCTCAAATTGTTAGCGGACGCCATGTTGCGTTTGGAGAGCCCCTGTGTGTCCAAACATTGGAGCTCCCCCACAAGTGACCCCATTTTAGAAACTAGACCCCCCAAGGCACCTATCTAGATGCATAGTGAGCACTTAGAACCCCCAGGTGCTTCACAAATTGATTCGTAAAAATGAAAAAGTGAAAATAAAACACTTTTTCATTTTTATGAATCAATTTGTGAAGCACCTGGGGTTCCAAGTGCTCACTATGAATCTAGATGGGTGCCTTGGGGGGTCTAGTTTCCAAAATGGGGTCACTTGTGGGGGAGCTCCAATGTTTGGGCACACAGGGACTCTCTAAATGCAACATGGTATCCGCTAACAAATTGAATGGAAAATCGGCTCAAATTGTTAGCGGACACCACATTGCGTTTGGAGAGCCCCTCTGTGCCCAAACTTTGGAGCTCCCCCACAAGTGACCCCATTTTGGAAACTAGACCCCCCAAGGCACCTTTCTAGATGCATAGTGAGCACTTGGAACCCCCAGGTGCTTCACAAATTGATTCGTAAAAATGAAAAAGTGAAAAAAAAAACACTTTTTCATTTTTATGAATCAATTTGTGAAGCACCTGGGGTTCCAAGTGCTCACTATGCATCTAGATAGGTGCCTTGGGGGGTCTAGTTTCCAAAATGGGGTCACTTGTGGGGGAGCTCCAATGTTTGGGCACACAGGGACTCTCTAAATGCAACATGGTATCCGCTAACAAATTGAATGGAAAATCGGCTCAAATTGTTAGCGGACACCACATTGCGTTTGGAGAGCCCCTCTGTGCCCAAACTTTGGAGCTCCCCCACAAGTGACCCCATTTTGGAAACTAGACCCCCCAAGGCACCTTTCTAGATGCATAGTGAGCACTTGGAACCCCCAGGTGCTTCACAAATTGATTCGTAAAAATGAAAAAGTGAAAAAAAAAACACTTTTTCATTTTTATGAATCAATTTGTGAAGAACCTGGGGTTCCAAGTGCTCACTATGAATCTAGATAGGTGCCTTGGGGGGTCTAGTTTCCAAAATGGGGTCACTTGTGGGGGAGCTCCAATGTTTGGGCACACAGGGACTCTCCAAATGCAACATGATATCCGCTAACAAATTGTCGGCTCAAATTGTTAGCGGATATCATGTTGCATTTGGAGAGTCCCTGTGTGCCCAAACATTGGAGCTCCTCCACAAGTGACCCCATTTTGGAAACTAGACCCCCCAAGGCACCTATCTAGATGCATAGTGAGCACTTGGAACCCCTAGGTGCTTCACAAATTAATTCGTAAAAATTAAAAAGTGTTTTTTTTTTCACTTTTTCATTATTACGAATCAATTTGTGAAGCACCTGGGGGTTCCAAGTGCTCACTATGCATCTAGAAAGGTGCCTTGGGGGGTCTAGTTTCCAAAATGGGGTCACTTGTGGGGGAGCTCCAAAGTTTGGGCACAGAGGGGCTCTCCAAACGCAATGTGGCGTCCGCTAACAATTTGAGCCGATTTTCCATTCAATTTGTTAGCGGATACCATGTTGCATTTAGAGAGTCCCTGTGTGCCCAAACATTGGAGCTCCCCCACAAGTGACCCCATTTTGGAAACTAGACCCCCCAAGGCACCTATCTAGATGCATAGTGAGCACTTGGAACCCCTAGGTGCTTCACAAATTGATTCGTAAAAATGAAAAAGTGTTTTTTTTTTTTCACTTTTTCATTATTACGAATCAATTTGTGAAGCACCTGGGGGTTCCAAGTGCTCACTATGCATCTAGAAAGGTGCCTTGGGGGGTCTAGTTTCCAAAATGGGGTCACTTGTGGGGGAGCTCCAAAGTTTGGGCACAGAGAAGCTCTCCAAACGCAATGTGGTGTCCGCTAACAATTTGAGCCGATTTTCCATTCAATTTGTTAGCGGATACCATGTTGCATTTAGAGAGTCCCTGTGTGCCCAAACATTGGAGCTCTCCCACAAGTGACCCCATTTTGGAAACTAGACCCCCCAAGGCACCTATCTAGATGCATAGTGAGCAGTTGGAACCCCCAGGTGCTTCACAAATTGATTCATAAAAATGAAAAAGTGTTTTTTTTTTCACTTTTTCATTGTTACGAATCAATTTGTGAAGCACCTGGGGGTTCCAAGTGCTCACTATGCATCTAGATAGGTGCCTTGGGGGGTCTAGTTTCCAAAATGGGGTCACTTGTGGGGGAGCTCCAATGTTTGGGCACACAGCAGCTCTCCAAATGCAACATGGTGTCGCTAACAATTTGAGCCAATTTTGCGTTAAATTTGTTAGCGGACACCATGTTGCATTTAGAGAGCCGCTGTGTGCCCAAATATTGGAGCTCCCCCACAAGTGACCCCATTTTGGAAACTAGACCACCCAAGGCACCTATCTAGATGCATAGTGAGCACTTGGAACCCTCAGGTGCTTCACAAATTGATTCATACAAATGAAAAAGTGTTTTTTTTTTCACTTTTTCATTGTTACGAATCAATTTGTGAAGCACCTGGGGGTTCCAAGTGCTCACTATGCATCTAGATAGGTGCCTTGGGGGGTCTAGTTTCCAAAATGGGGTCACTTGTCGGGGAGCTCCAATGTTTGGGCAAACAGGGACTCTCTAAATGCAACATGGTGTCCTCTAACAAATTTAACGGAAAATCGGCTCAAATTGTTAGCGACACCATGTTGCGTTTGGAGAGCCGCTGTGTGCCCAAACATTGGAGCTCCCCCACAAGTGACCCCATTTTGGAAACTAGACCCCCCAAGGCACCTATCTAGATGCATAGTGAGCACTTGGAACCCCTAGGTGCTTCACAAATTGATTCGTAAAAATGAAAAAGTGTTTTTTTTTTTTCACTTTTTCATTATTACGAATCAATTTGTGAAGCACCTGGGGGTTCCAAGTGCTCACTATGCATCTAGAAAGGTGCCTTGGGGGGTCTAGTTTCCAAAATGGGGTCACTTGTGGGGGAGCTCCAAAGTTTGGGCACAGAGAAGCTCTCCAAACGCAATGTGGTGTCCGCTAACAATTTGAGCCGATTTTCCATTCAATTTGTTAGCGGATACCATGTTGCATTTAGAGAGTCCCTGTGTGCCCAAACATTGGAGCTCTCCCACAAGTGACCCCATTTTGGAAACTAGACCCCCCAAGGCACCTATCTAGATGCATAGTGAGCAGTTGGAACCCCCAGGTGCTTCACAAATTGATTCATAAAAATGAAAAAGTGTTTTTTTTTTCACTTTTTCATTGTTACGAATCAATTTGTGAAGCACCTGGGGGTTCCAAGTGCTCACTATGCATCTAGATAGGTGCCTTGGGGGGTCTAGTTTCCAAAATGGGGTCACTTGTGGGGGAGCTCCAATGTTTGGGCACACAGCAGCTCTCCAAATGCAACATGGTGTCGCTAACAATTTGAGCCAATTTTGCGTTAAATTTGTTAGCGGACACCATGTTGCATTTAGAGAGCCGCTGTGTGCCCAAATATTGGAGCTCCCCCACAAGTGACCCCATTTTGGAAACTAGACCACCCAAGGCACCTATCTAGATGCATAGTGAGCACTTGGAACCCTCAGGTGCTTCACAAATTGATTCATACAAATGAAAAAGTGTTTTTTTTTTCACTTTTTCATTGTTACGAATCAATTTGTGAAGCACCTGGGGGTTCCAAGTGCTCACTATGCATCTAGATAGGTGCCTTGGGGGGTCTAGTTTCCAAAATGGGGTCACTTGTCGGGGAGCTCCAATGTTTGGGCACACAGGGACTCTCTAAATGCAACATGGTGTCCTCTAACAAATTTAACGGAAAATCGGCTCAAATTGTTAGCGACACCATGTTGCGTTTGGAGAGCCGCTGTGTGCCCAAACATTGGAGCTCCCCCACAAGTGACCCCATTTTGGAAACTAGACCCCCCAAGGCACCTATCTAGATGCATTGTGAGCACTTGGAACACTCAGGTGCTTCACAAATTGATTCATAAAAATGAAAAAGTGTTTTTTTTTTCACTTTTTCATTGTTACGAATCAATTTGTGAAGCACCTGGGGGTTCCAAGTGCTCACTATGCATCTAGAAAGGTGCCTTGGGGGGTCTAGTTTCCAAAATGGGGTCACTTGTGGGGGAGCTACAAAGTTTGGGCACACATGGGCTCTCCAAACACAACATGGCGTCCGCTAATTATTCAAGCAAATTTTACAATCAAAAAGTCAAATAGCGCTCCTTCCCTTCCGAGCCCTGCCGTGCGCCCAAACAGTATTTTTTCCCCAAATATTGGGTATCTGCGTGCCCAGGGGAAATTGCACAACAAATTTTGGGGTCCATTTTTTCTTGTTACCCCTGTGAAAATAAAAAAAATTGGGTCTAAATTAACATTTTTGTGAAAAAAGTTAAATGTTCATTTTTTTCTTCCACATTCAAAAAATTCCTGTGAAGCACCTGAAGGGTTAATAAAGTTCTTGAATGTGGTTTTGAGCACCTTGAGGGGTGCAGTTTTTAGAATGGTGTCACTTTTGGGTATTTTCTGTCATAAAGACCTCTCAAAGTGACTTCAAATGTGATGTGGTCCCTAAAAAAATGGTTTTGTAAATTTTGTTGGAAAAATGAGAAATCGCTGGTCAACTTTTAACCCTTATAGCTCCCTAACAAAAAAAAATTTTGGTTCCAAAATTGTGCTGATGTAAAGTAGACATGTGGGAAATGTTATTTATTAACTCTTTTGTGTGACATATCGCTCTGATTTCAGGGCTTAAAAATTCAAATTTTGAAAATTGCAAAATTTTCAAAATTTTCGCCAAATTTCCGTTTTTTTCACAAATAAACGCAAGTGATATCGAAGAAATTTTTCCACAATCATGAAGTACAATATGTCACGAAAAAATAATCTCAGAATCAGGGGGATCCGTTGAAGCGTTCGAGAGTAATTACCTCATAAAGTGACAGTGGTCAGAATTGTAAAAATTGGCCCGGTCATTAACGTGCAAACCACCCGCGGGGCTTAAGGGGTTAAACTGATAAGAACAGATTTTTTTTTTTTCCTCAGATTAAGACCCACATTAATTTATGCATCATAGCGCATATTCACATAACGGGTTCTCAAATCATCATTCGGAACAACAAAAACAAAATCCCAAAAAACACAACCCTGCAATTAACTGTTACTTACTGTAAGAAGTCCAATGTGAAAAGTTCCAGAGTGCTTCTGCTGCTGTCTCACCATACTTCTTTTTATCCAATAAATAGGCATAAAACAGTCTAGCAAGAAAAATCTTTCTGCATTCCATGGGGGAAAAAACAATCTTTTTAAAAATCACCAAATTCCGAACGTCCCATAAAACCTCTTTATATATGACAAAAATAATCCAGCTTGCCCGCTTCCTTTGCGAGTACTTAAAATCTTGACCTATTAAAATCCTTTCAAAATCGAAACAATGAAAACCAACTAAAGCAACAAACATACGTGACAACAAGGTAAAAACTTTTTTAGCAAAAAAACAGTCCCAAAAAATATGCTGTATTGTTTCCACCTTATTGCAACCTTCCCTAGGACATAGTTCTTGAACCTTTATCCCCCGGTCATTCAAAAAAGCCCTTGTTGGCAAGCATCCATGCAACGCCATCCAGGTTACATCCTTCTGTCTGTTGCTGATTCCACGCATGAAAAAAAGCTTCCACACCTGTCCAGACTGTGCATTATTACAAAACGGCACATCACATAACATCTCCTTCTTCTTAATACCTGAGACAATCAGTTTTTTGTCCGGTCTAACCATGGAGCTTATCCCATTTTGATCATAGAAGGACCTAAGCACCACATAAAAAAACGGTATCACAAACGAAACTGGTTTTCTTAAATCCTTCTCACACCAGCTCCATTTCTGGAAAAGCCGTCCTGCTAAATATTTGCACATGTCCGCAGTCCTGTTATTGCACTGGGATAATTTATAAATGTTCAAAGAATAATGCATTCTTAAAAATAAGTCAATGTTAGGAAAATCACAACCCCCATTTTCCACAGAACACATAACCATTCCTCTTCTTAGTTTCTCCATTTTGGATCCCCAAAAAAACACAAACAGTTTCCTTGTCACTCTCTTTGTCCAAAGCACAGCAGGTGGGAAAATCAAAGCAGTGTACAGCAGAAGCGGGAGAATCACAGACTTGATTACCAGCACTTTCCCTCTCAGCGACAGGTTCCTTAGTTTCCAAAAGTTCAACTTCTGATCCATTTTGTCTTCTAGAATCTTCAGGCTGCTTTTCCCTTTCAGTTCCTTCTCAAAGATGACACCAAGAACCTCAATTTCCTCCCTACTCTCCACTCCTGCCACGTTAACCTCAACCTGCCTCCCAAAGTTACAAAGCTGGCACTTTCCCCAATTCACCGCCATACCAGCCACACAACAAAAAATCCTTACGTGCAAATTCACTCTATTGAGATCCGCCTGTGAAGCACAAGTAAAAACAATATCATCCATATAACTTAAAGACTTGACTGGACCCCCGGATCCCCCAGGAATAAAAACACCAGCCACACACTTGTCAACTTGCACACTTTTTAAAAGGGCCTCCACCACACAGATAAAAAGAATTGGTGACAGGGGACAACCCTGCCTAACTCCCGATAAAATATTAAAACTGGAACTCACATGCCCATTAACTAAAATCTGGCTACTGACCCCACAATAAAAACTCTTAATGACCATCAATAATTTATCCGGAACACCAAGGTGACTTAAAGCAGAGAACAAAAATCTATGTGATATTTTATCAAAGGCTTTCTCCAGGTCCACCGACTGTAACAAAAGAGCATTCTTATTCAAATTAGCCTGATAAATTAAGTCTCTTAGAAGCAGCAAATTATCTGAAATTTTCCTACCAGGCACTGCACATGCCTGATACTCCCCCACCATATCACCTATCACATCTGCCAGTCTACCAGCCACAATTTTAGAAATAATTTTGTAATCACTGTTTAACAATGTTATGGGCCTCCAATTTTTAATATCCCTCATGTCCCCTTTCTTATGAATCAGCGTAACAATCCCCCTACGCATAGAAACCGATAAAATCCCATGAGTAAAACCATATTGCACCACCCGGGAAAACTCCACACCTATAATATCCCAAAATCTAACATAAAATTCAGCAGGAAGACCATCACAGCCTGGCGTCTTGCCTTTCGCCAAGCCATCCACTGCCCGTCTAATTTCATCTTTCCCAACCTCCTCACTTAAAAACCCAATTTTCTCCTCAGGAATATTATTAGTTAATACTTTGCAATAATCATTAATTTCCGCATCACTGGCTCTACTATCGTTAGAGAAGAGTGTTTCATAAAAGGAAAGAATACTGCCAATCATCTCATCCCCAGATACCTCCCCTGCAGGAGAAAAAACAGACTTAAAAACCCCTTTAGGTTTAAAACATTTTTTAAAAAAGTATCTCGAACATTGCTCATTTTCCTCCATGTGCTTTATTTTTGCCTTAAACATAATAGTCTTCCCTTTTTCAATAAGTATCTTCTTCAGTTCGTCCTTCAAATCTGCAATCTCTTTATCCACCTCCATCCCCGCTCTCTTAAACTTATGGAGTACTTCCAATTTTGAAATAACAGCAGCATCATGATCCCTTTTGGCTTTCGCTCTCCTAAAACACACCCCTTTAAAATAACATGCAAATTTCTCCTTAGCCCAGTCCCACCACTCTAGCAAATCTTTAAAAAGGTGCTGTTCAGACACACAAGACAAAAACACTTTATTAAAACCAACCTTAACACTCTCCTCTTCCAGCAGGCTTACGTTCAGCTTCCAGAGTCCCTTTCCAAAAGCCAGGGACTCAGCTATACACAGATCTACCACTATCATCTTGTGGTCAGAAAAAGTCGTCATCACGTGGTTGCACTTGGCCACCTTAATCCCTTCAGACATAAAAACATAGTCAATTCGGGAAACACTACGTCCACTATCTGATATGTATGTGAACTTATCACTTGGCCCAACCATCAGACCAGCATCCGTGTAGCGTAAATCCTGCACAATCTGATTTAAAATATTAGACGTAACATCAGTCCTACCTTCCGTAGAGCTCTTACGATCTTTTGCGGATCTGACACAATTAAAATCTCCAGCCACTATAGTGAAGTCTCTGCCTGGTAAAAACAACTTTAGAGACTCCAAAAACCCAACTCTTGCTTGTTTATCAGCAGGGGCATAAACATTAAAAACCCGTACCCGCTGACCTAAAAAATCCACTAATAAAAACAGACATCTCCCAGGTATGATTACTTTAAACTCTAAAACCTTTAGACTGGAATTACACAGTAAAATGCCCACCCCTTCATTCCTGTTTTCTGAGCATGGGGACCAAAAAGATTGCCCCTTATTCCACTCACTCTCATGCGGGGCAGATTTAATTACACATTCCTGCAGACAGACAATATCTGCATTCACACTCTCAATGTACTCCAGTATCCCTGCTCTCCTACAAGCAGAACCAATCCCTCGTACATTCAGAGAAGCAACACACAACGCCATCATAACAACAGGAAAAAATCTCCACCATACCCGATCCATCATGAACCAGGAGAAAACCCACTCCTGCCACCCACTTTTCTACGTATATCAGGCGACTCAGAACTCGAGTCCCTGTTAGAATAACCTGGTCTTAGGGAGACTGGATCTTCCTGCCCCCCAGACCAACACCCCTCCACCTTACTTCTTTTAATCACGGAGGCATAACTCTCCTCCTTGCCATCATCTTCCTCCTCATTTTCACTCCAATCACTGTTAACCCTATCACGCTGCTGAGGGGTTATAGTTCCATCCGAATCAGAATCCTCCTCCTCCAAAACCTCCATTTCCTCACCCCCATCTCTTCCCAAAACAGGATTCACTGACTCCGCCATATTAGACAAATCCATCCCATCACCCGGGCCATGCACATCAGCTACTTTGTTTATTACTTCCAGCCCCTCCCTCAAACCAACTTTCTTCTGGCTCCGCCCCTTTTCCTCCATCTTGGGCACCGCATGGTCTCTTCCCCTACCACCATCTTGTTTTTGGCTTTCCCCCTCTGAGTCTGAGCCTTCGCCCTCCTCCCCACTTTCCTGCCGAGTCTTCTTCTGCCTCTCTTCAGCGTCCACCTGTGACCTAGGAATCTGAGCCCACAATCTACATTTCCTTGCAAGGTGATCTGCATGTCCACACAAATCACACACCTTATTCATTGGGCAACCACTTGCAACATGCCCAGATTTCCCACAACCTCTACAAACATCACCTTGCACTGGACAATCTTTCTGAACATGTCCAAACTCATGACACTTCCTACAATATTCCATCTGTCCATTATAAAAACAAAATCCCCTTTCTCCTCCGATAGAAAACTGTGCAGGAATGCTCTTGGCACCCCCAATAGCTCTATCATCCGGTCTCAGTTTTACAACATATCTCCTCTTGCCATTTAGATAATTGTATTTGTTCTTCATTCTTCCCAAAAATTTAACCTCACTGCAATACCGAGCTAAAAAATTGGAAACAGTCTCATCCGGAACTTTAGGGTTATACATGTGCACAACCACATACTTATATGTCTGCTGGAACAGAGGTTCCAGTGCAATAAACTCTAGGCATTTCAATTCCTTTTCTTCCTTCATTCGTACCAACTCCATGTAGACTCTCTGGCAAATACTCAAAGAAACAAAAGTGATATCATAAATTCCTTGTTTCTGAAAATCCTGCAGTGCCAATACATCCGTTACCTTCAAGCCATTAATGTTCTTCAAGACATCAACGCAAACTTGGTCCAAACCGATTTCTCCTTCATGACCTGCAGCCACCTTCAGACGGACCGAGTCCTCTAATCCACGTGTTTTCTCCACCATTTTTACAGCAGATAAACACAATCGCCGCTCAATCGCACACTAGGGCCCCACAAGGGGGAACCCCAGTCACAACTGCCCTCCAAACAACACCAGCAGCAGAAAACCACCACTGATCTTGCCAAAAGCCCGAGAAGCGATAACCAGAATTGGTTTCAAACTACGGAGCCACCCAAGGATCCTGAAAAGTCCATTTGTGGAGATGAGCTCCTGGACTCCCGTTAAGAAGACATGTTGTCAACCTCTAGATCCCTTACATGCCTGCACTTTTCGGCTTGCTGCTGCTGCAATCCACGCGTTTTAGATCTGCATAACTCCACCTCTTTAAACACAGCACCTTCACCCCCTGCTGTTCCCACCCGCCTCAACACCGTTGGAAGGGAGGAGAACCAATTAAGGCGGGGGGTGGGGTGGAACGAGCAGCTGTCTACCCTTAGCAGGAGGGCTGCTGATTACATACCTCTCCTGCTGCTGCTGCTGCTGGCTGTCCAGCAGCAGACTGAAGGTGGCTGCTGCTGTGCACAGGTATATAAAGGCTCAGAGCCTATTATGACACGCGCAGCCAGCGTTCCATTGCCACATTCCATCTACTGCAGGCAGGATACCTGGCTGGCTGAATGTCGCTGAGAAGCTCACAGAGACCGCCATAAGCAACAGTTTAACAGAATGCCACAGACTAATCAACCAAACTTTTTGGGTTGGGTTCTCTTTTATAGTCTGCAGGCATTAAATGAAAGAAGTCAGTGTTCCAGCAGAGGGAGACAACGTTTCAGAAAAGGCATTGTAGCAAACCAAAAAAGAAATTTTAAGCGCAGCAGAGTAACCAGCGCACATACCTGTTAGCTCAGGTGAGTTTAAAAGGCTGCTGTTGATAACAAGGGCATTTGCTAAATAGATGGTGTGTGTGCAACAATATACTGAAAGGTCAATTATATTGTGCAGCTTATCTCACCACCTGTAGTTATTTAGGTGAAAGCTCCAAAATGCTTGCCTAATATGTCTGTTTATCCAAAAGGAAGTAAAAAGGGAGAGCTAGAAAGATAGCATTGCATTACATTACATGGCAATGCAATGCACAGTTGCTGAAGTTGAACCAAAATGAGCTTGTAATCTGGCTTCTGCAACTTTGAACATGAAAAATCCAATGAGGAGAAGAAAAGCAAAGCCAAAGAGTCCATCCCAAAATCCGACAAACAAGCAAAATGAACAAAAAACATTGAATTCAATTCTTTCTGATTTTAGAAACTGCATTAAAGAAGGGGTGCACCGGTCCTGGAGATACTGCAATACCAGGTCAATGCGTGGAGTGGACAGAGCAAGCTCTTTTTCCATCTCCCTGTTCTAAAAATCCATTTAATATATGGTCCCCAGATAGGGGACGTATCAGATATTAAACTGATAAGAACAGATTTTTTTTTTTTCCTCAGATTAAGACCCACATTAATTTATGCATCATAGCGCATATTCACATAATGGGTTCTCAAATCATCATTCGGAAAAACAAAAACAAAATCCCAAAAAACACAACCCTGCAATTAACTGTTACTTACTGTAAGAAGTCCAATGTGAAAAGTTCCAGAGTGCTTCTGCTGCTGTCTCACCATACTTCTTTTTATCCAATAAATAGGCATAAAACAGTCTAGCAAGAAAAATCTTTCTGCATTCCATGGGGGAAAAAACAATCTTTTTAAAAATCACCAAATTCCGAACGTCCCATAAAACCTCTTTATATATGACAAAAATAATCCAGCTTGCCCGCTTCCTTTGCGAGTACTTAAAATCTTGACCTATTAAAATCCTTTCAAAATCGAAACAATGAAAACCAACTAAAGCAACAAACATACGTGACAACAAGGTAAAAACTTTTTTAGCAAAAAAACAGTCCCAAAAAATATGCTGTATTGTTTCCACCTTATTGCAACCTTCCCTAGGACATAGTTCTTGAACCTTTATCCCCCGGTCATTCAAAAAAGCCCTTGTTGGCAAGCATCCATGCAACGCCATCCAGGTTACATCCTTCTGTCTGTTGCTGATTCCACGCATGAAAAAAAGCTTCCACACCTGTCCAGACTGTGCATTATTACAAAACGGCACATCACATAACATCTCCTTCTTCTTAATACCTGAGACAATCAGTTTTTTGTCCGGTCTAACCATGGAGCTTATCCCATTTTGATCATAGAAGGACCTAAGCACCACATAAAAAAACGGTATCACAAACGAAACTGGTTTTCTTAAATCCTTCTCACACCAGCTCCATTTCTGGAAAAGCCGTCCTGCTAAATATTTGCACATGTCCGCAGTCCTGTTATTGCACTGGGATAATTTATAAATGTTCAAAGAATAATGCATTCTTAAAAATAAGTCAATGTTAGGAAAATCACAACCCCCATTTTCCACAGAACACATAACCATTCCTCTTCTTAGTTTCTCCATTTTGGATCCCCAAAAAAACACAAACAGTTTCCTTGTCACTCTCTTTGTCCAAAGCACAGCAGGTGGGAAAATCAAAGCAGTGTACAGCAGAAGCGGGAGAATCACAGACTTGATTACCAGCACTTTCCCTCTCAGCGACAGGTTCCTTAGTTTCCAAAAGTTCAACTTCTGATCCATTTTGTCTTCTAGAATCTTCAGGCTGCTTTTCCCTTTCAGTTCCTTCTCAAAGATGACACCAAGAACCTCAATTTCCTCCCTACTCTCCACTCCTGCCACGTTAACCTCAACCTGCCTCCCAAAGTTACAAAGCTGGCACTTTCCCCAATTCACCGCCATACCAGCCACACAACAAAAAATCCTTACGTGCAAATTCACTCTATTGAGATCCGCCTGTGAACCACAAGTAAAAACAATATCATCCATATAACTTAAAGACTTGACTGGACCCCCGGATCCCCCAGGAATAAAAACACCAGCCACACACTTGTCAACTTGCACACTTTTTAAAAGGGCCTCCACCACACAGATAAAAAGAATTGGTGACAGGGGACAACCCTGCCTAACTCCCGATAAAATATTAAAACTGGAACTCACATGCCCATTAACTAAAATCTGGCTACTGACCCCACAATAAAAACTCTTAATGACCATCAATAATTTATCCGGAACACCAAGGTGACTTAAAGCAGAGAACAAAAATCTATGTGATATTTTATCAAAGGCTTTCTCCAGGTCCACCGACTGTAACAAAAGAGCATTCTTATTCAAATTAGCCTGATAAATTAAGTCTCTTAGAAGCAGCAAATTATCTGAAATTTTCCTACCAGGCACTGCACATGCCTGATACTCCCCCACCATATCACCTATCACATCTGCCAGTCTACCAGCCACAATTTTAGAAATAATTTTGTAATCACTGTTTAACAATGTTATGGGCCTCCAATTTTTAATATCCCTCATGTCCCCTTTCTTATGAATCAGCGTAACAATCCCCCTACGCATAGAAACCGATAAAATCCCATGAGTAAAACCATATTGCACCACCCGGGAAAACTCCACACCTATAATATCCCAAAATCTAACATAAAATTCAGCAGGAAGACCATCACAGCCTGGCATCTTGCCTTTCGCCAAGCCATCCACTGCCCGTCTAATTTCATCTTTCCCAACCTTCTCACTTAAAAACCCAATTTTCTCCTCAGGAATATTATTAGTTAATACTTTGCAATAATCATTAATTTCCGCATCACTGGCTCTACTATCGTTAGAGAAGAGTGTTTCATAAAAGGAAAGAATACTGCCAATCATCTCATCCCCAGATACCTCCCCTGCAGGAGAAAAAACAGACTTAAAAACCCCTTTAGGTTTAAAACATTTTTTAAAAAAGTATCTCGAACATTGCTCATTTTCCTCCATGTGCTTTATTTTTGCCTTAAACATAATAGTCTTCCCTTTTTCAATAAGTATCTTCTTCAGTTCGTCCTTCAAATCTGCAATCTCTTTATCCACCTCCATCCCCGCTCTCTTAAACTTATGGAGTACTTCCAATTTTGAAATAACAGCAGCATCATGATCCCTTTTGGCTTTCGCTCTCCTAAAACACACCCCTTTAAAATAACATGCAAATTTCTCCTTAGCCCAGTCCCACCACTCTAGCAAATCTTTAAAAAGGTGCTGTTCAGACACACAAGACAAAAACACTTTATTAAAACCAACCTTAACACTCTCCTCTTCCAGCAGGCTTACGTTCAGCTTCCAGAGTCCCTTTCCAAAAGCCAGGGACTCAGCTATACACAGATCTACCACTATCATCTTGTGGTCAGAAAAAGTCGTCATCACGTGGTTGCACTTGGCCACCTTAATCCCTTCAGACATAAAAACATAGTCAATTCGGGAAACACTACGTCCACTATCTGATATGTATGTGAACTTATCACTTGGCCCAACCATCAGACCAGCATCCGTGTAGCGTAAATCCTGCACAATCTGATTTAAAATATTAGACGTAACATCAGTCCTACCTTCCGTAGAGCTCTTACGATCTTTTGCGGATCTGACACAATTAAAATCTCCAGCCACTATAGTGAAGTCTCTGCCTGGTAAAAACAACTTTAGAGACTCCAAAAACCCAACTCTTGCTTGTTTATCAGCAGGGGCATAAACATTAAAAACCCGTACCCGCTGACCTAAAAAATCCACTAATAAAAACAGACATCTCCCAGGTATGATTACTTTAAACTCTAAAACCTTTAGACTGGAATTACACAGTAAAATGCCCACCCCTTCATTCCTGTTTTCTGAGCATGGGGACCAAAAAGATTGCCCCTTATTCCACTCACTCTCATGCGGGGCAGATTTAATTACACATTCCTGCAGACAGACAATATCTGCATTCACACTCTCAATGTACTCCAGTATCCCTGCTCTCCTACAAGCAGAACCAATCCCTCGTACATTCAGAGAAGCAACACACAACGCCATCATAACAACAGGAAAAAATCTCCACCATACCCGATCCATCATGAACCAGGAGAAAACCCACTCCTGCCACCCACTTTTCTACGTATATCAGGCGACTCAGAACTCGAGTCCCTGTTAGAATAACCTGGTCTTAGGGAGACTGGATCTTCCTGCCCCCCAGACCAACACCCCTCCACCTTACTTCTTTTAATCACGGAGGCATAACTCTCCTCCTTGCCATCATCTTCCTCCTCATTTTCACTCCAATCACTGTTAACCCTATCACGCTGCTGAGGGGTTATAGTTCCATCCGAATCAGAATCCTCCTCCTCCAAAACCTCCATTTCCTCACCCCCATCTCTTCCCAAAACAGGATTCACTGACTCCGCCATATTAGACAAATCCATCCCATCACCCGGGCCATGCACATCAGCTACTTTGTTTATTACTTCCAGCCCCTCCCTCAAACCAACTTTCTTCTGGCTCCGCCCCTTTTCCTCCATCTTGGGCACCGCATGGTCTCTTCCCCTACCACCATCTTGTTTTTGGCTTTCCCCCTCTGAGTCTGAGCCTTCGCCCTCCTCCCCACTTTCCTGCCGAGTCTTCTTCTGCCTCTCTTCAGCGTCCACCTGTGACCTAGGAATCTGAGCCCACAATCTACATTTCCTTGCAAGGTGATCTGCATGTCCACACAAATCACACACCTTATTCATTGGGCAACCACTTGCAACATGCCCAGATTTCCCACAACCTCTACAAACATCACCTTGCACTGGACAATCTTTCTGAACATGTCCAAACTCATGACACTTCCTACAATATTCCATCTGTCCATTATAAAAACAAAATCCCCTTTCTCCTCCGATAGAAAACTGTGCAGGAATGCTCTTGGCACCCCCAATAGCTCTATCATCCGGTCTCAGTTTTACAACATATCTCCTCTTGCCATTTAGATAATTGTATTTGTTCTTCATTCTTCCCAAAAATTTAACCTCACTGCAATACCGAGCTAAAAAATTGGAAACAGTCTCATCCGGAACTTTAGGGTTATACATGTGCACAACCACATACTTATATGTCTGCTGGAACAGAGGTTCCAGTGCAATAAACTCTAGGCATTTCAATTCCTTTTCTTCCTTCATTCGTACCAACTCCATGTAGACTCTCTGGCAAATACTCAAAGAAACAAAAGTGATATCATAAATTCCTTGTTTCTGAAAATCCTGCAGTGCCAATACATCCGTTACCTTCAAGCCATTAATGTTCTTCAAGACATCAACGCAAACTTGGTCCAAACCGATTTCTCCTTCATGACCTGCAGCCACCTTCAGACGGACCGAGTCCTCTAATCCACGTGTTTTCTCCACCATTTTTACAGCAGATAAACACAATCGCCGCTCAATCGCACACTAGGGCCCCACAAGGGGGAACCCCAGTCACAACTGCCCTCCAAACAACACCAGCAGCAGAAAACCACCACTGATCTTGCCAAAAGCCCGAGAAGCGATAACCAGAATTGGTTTCAAACTACGGAGCCACCCAAGGATCCTGAAAAGTCCATTTGTGGAGATGAGCTCCTGGACTCCCGTTAAGAAGACATGTTGTCAACCTCTAGATCCCTTACATGCCTGCACTTTTCGGCTTGCTGCTGCTGCAATCCACGCGTTTTAGATCTGCATAACTCCACCTCTTTAAACACAGCACCTTCACCCCCTGCTGTTCCCACCCGCCTCAACACCGTTGGAAGGGAGGAGAACCAATTAAGGCGGGGGGTGGGGTGGAACGAGCAGCTGTCTACCCTTAGCAGGAGGGCTGCTGATTACATACCTCTCCTGCTGCTGCTGCTGCTGGCTGTCCAGCAGCAGACTGAAGGTGGCTGCTGCTGTGCACAGGTATATAAAGGCTCAGAGCCTATTATGACACGCGCAGCCAGCGTTCCATTGCCACATTCCATCTACTGCAGGCAGGATACCTGGCTGGCTGAATGTCGCTGAGAAGCTCACAGAGACCGCCATAAGCAACAGTTTAACAGAATGCCACAGACTAATCAACCAAACTTTTTGGGTTGGGTTCTCTTTTATAGTCTGCAGGCATTAAATGAAAGAAGTCAGTGTTCCAGCAGAGGGAGACAACGTTTCAGAAAAGGCATTGTAGCAAACCAAAAAAGAAATTTTAAGCGCAGCAGAGTAACCAGCGCACATACCTGTTAGCTCAGGTGAGTTTAAAAGGCTGCTGTTGATAACAAGGGCATTTGCTAAATAGATGGTGTGTGTGCAACAATATACTGAAAGGTCAATTATATTGTGCAGCTTATCTCACCACCTGTAGTTATTTAGGTGAAAGCTCCAAAATGCTTGCCTAATATGTCTGTTTATCCAAAAGGAAGTAAAAAGGGAGAGCTAGAAAGATAGCATTGCATTACATTACATGGCAATGCAATGCACAGTTGCTGAAGTTGAACCAAAATGAGCTTGTAATCTGGCTTCTGCAACTTTGAACATGAAAAATCCAATGAGGAGAAGAAAAGCAAAGCCAAAGAGTCCATCCCAAAATCCGACAAACAAGCAAAATGAACAAAAAACATTGAATTCAATTCTTTCTGATTTTAGAAACTGCATTAAAGAAGGGGTGCACCGGTCCTGGAGATACTGCAATACCAGGTCAATGCGTGGAGTGGACAGAGCAAGCTCTTTTTCCATCTCCCTGTTCTAAAAATCCATTTAATATATGGTCCCCAGATAGGGGACGTATCAGATATTAAACTGATAAGAACAGATACTACACTTGATCTTAGCCAAAAGGTCGAGAAGCGATAACCAGAATTGGTTTCAAACTACGGAGCCACCCAAGGATCCTGAAAAGTCCATTTGTGGAGATGAGCTCCTGGACTCCCGTTAAGAAGACATGTTGTCAACCTCTAGATCCCTTACATGCCTGCACTTTTCGGCTTGCTGCTGCTGCAATCCACGCGTTTTAGATCTGCATAACTCCACCTCTTTAAACACAGCACCTTCACCCCCTGCTGTTCCCACCCGCCTCAACACCGTTGGAAGGGAGGAGAACCAATTAAGGCGGGGGGTGGGGTGGAACGAGCAGCTGTCTACCCTTAGCAGGAGGGCTGCTGATTACATACCTCTCCTGCTGCTGCTGCTGCTGGCTGTCCAGCAGCAGACTGAAGGTGGCTGCTGCTGTGCACAGGTATATAAAGGCTCAGAGCCTATTATGACACGCGCAGCCAGCGTTCCATTGCCACATTCCATCTACTGCAGGCAGGATACCTGGCTGGCTGAATGTCGCTGAGAAGCTCACAGAGACCGCCATAAGCAACAGTTTAACAGAATGCCACAGACTAATCAACCAAACTTTTTGGGTTGGGTTCTCTTTTATAGTCTGCAGGCATTAAATGAAAGAAGTCAGTGTTCCAGCAGAGGGAGACAACGTTTCAGAAAAGGCATTGTAGCAAACGAAAAAAGAAATTTTAAGCGCAGCAGAGTAACCAGCGCACATACCTGTTAGCTCAGGTGAGTTTAAAAGGCTGCTGTTGATAACAAGGGCATTTGCTAAATAGATGGTGTGTGTGCAACAATATACTGAAAGGTCAATTATATTGTGCAGCTTATCTCACCACCTGTAGTTATTTAGGTGAAAGCTCCAAAATGCTTGCCTAATATGTCTGTTTATCCAAAAGGAAGTAAAAAGGGAGAGCTAGAAAGATAGCATTGCATTACATTACATGGCAATGCAATGCACAGTTGCTGAAGTTGAACCAAAATGAGCTTGTAATCTGGCTTCTGCAACTTTGAACATGAAAAATCCAATGAGGAGAAGAAAAGCAAAGCCAAAGAGTCCATCCCAAAATCCGACAAACAAGCAAAATGAACAAAAAACATTGAATTCAATTCTTTCTGATTTTAGAAACTGCATTAAAGAAGGGGTGCACCGGTCCTGGAGATACTGCAATACCAGGTCAATGCGTGGAGTGGACAGAGCAAGCTCTTTTTCCATCTCCCTGTTCTAAAAATCCATTTAATATATGGTCCCCAGATAGGGGACGTATCAGATATTAAACTGATAAGAACAGATACTACACTTGATCTTAGCCAAAAGGCCGAGAAGCGATAACCAGAATTGGTTTCAAACTACGGAGCCACCCAAGGATCCTGAAAAGTCCATTTGTGGAGATGAGCTCCTGGACTCCCGTTAAGAAGACATGTTGTCAACCTCTAGATCCCTTACATGCCTGCACTTTTCGGCTTGCTGCTGCTGCAATCCACGCGTTTTAGATCTGCATAACTCCACCTCTTTAAACACAGCACCTTCACCCCCTGCTGTTCCCACCCGCCTCAACACCGTTGGAAGGGAGGAGAACCAATTAAGGCGGGGGGTGGGGTGGAACGAGCAGCTGTCTACCCTTAGCAGGAGGGCTGCTGATTACATACCTCTCCTGCTGCTGCTGCTGCTGGCTGTCCAGCAGCAGACTGAAGGTGGCTGCTGCTGTGCACAGGTATATAAAGGCTCAGAGCCTATTATGACACGCGCAGCCAGCGTTCCATTGCCACATTCCATCTACTGCAGGCAGGATACCTGGCTGGCTGAATGTCGCTGAGAAGCTCACAGAGACCGCCATAAGCAACAGTTTAACAGAATGCCACAGACTAATCAACCAAACTTTTTGGGTTGGGTTCTCTTTTATAGTCTGCAGGCATTAAATGAAAGAAGTCAGTGTTCCAGCAGAGGGAGACAACGTTTCAGAAAAGGCATTGTAGCAAACGAAAAAAGAAATTTTAAGCGCAGCAGAGTAACCAGCGCACATACCTGTTAGCTCAGGTGAGTTTAAAAGGCTGCTGTTGATAACAAGGGCATTTGCTAAATAGATGGTGTGTGTGCAACAATATACTGAAAGGTCAATTATATTGTGCAGCTTATCTCACCACCTGTAGTTATTTAGGTGAAAGCTCCAAAATGCTTGCCTAATATGTCTGTTTATCCAAAAGGAAGTAAAAAGGGAGAGCTAGAAAGATAGCATTGCATTACATTACATGGCAATGCAATGCACAGTTGCTGAAGTTGAACCAAAATGAGCTTGTAATCTGGCTTCTGCAACTTTGAACATGAAAAATCCAATGAGGAGAAGAAAAGCAAAGCCAAAGAGTCCATCCCAAAATCCGACAAACAAGCAAAATGAACAAAAAACATTGAATTCAATTCTTTCTGATTTTAGAAACTGCATTAAAGAAGGGGTGCACCGGTCCTGGAGATACTGCAATACCAGGTCAATGCGTGGAGTGGACAGAGCAAGCTCTTTTTCCATCTCCCTGTTCTAAAAATCCATTTAATATATGGTCCCCAGATAGGGGACGTATCAGATATTAAACTGATAAGAACAGATACTACACTTGATCTTAGCCAAAAGGCCGAGAAGCGATAACCAGAATTGGTTTCAAACTACGGAGCCACCCAAGGATCCTGAAAAGTCCATTTGTGGAGATGAGCTCCTGGACTCCCGTTAAGAAGACATGTTGTCAACCTCTAGATCCCTTACATGCCTGCACTTTTCGGCTTGCTGCTGCTGCAATCCACGCGTTTTAGATCTGCATAACTCCACCTCTTTAAACACAGCACCTTCACCCCCTGCTGTTCCCACCCGCCTCAACACCGTTGGAAGGGAGGAGAACCAATTAAGGCGGGGGGTGGGGTGGAACGAGCAGCTGTCTACCCTTAGCAGGAGGGCTGCTGATTACATACCTCTCCTGCTGCTGCTGCTGCTGGCTGTCCAGCAGCAGACTGAAGGTGGCTGCTGCTGTGCACAGGTATATAAAGGCTCAGAGCCTATTATGACACGCGCAGCCAGCGTTCCATTGCCACATTCCATCTACTGCAGGCAGGATACCTGGCTGGCTGAATGTCGCTGAGAAGCTCACAGAGACCGCCATAAGCAACAATTTAACAGAATGCCACAGACTAATCAACCAAACTTTTTGGGTTGGGTTCTCTTTTATAGTCTGCAGGCATTAAATGAAAGAAGTCAGTGTTCCAGCAGAGGGAGACAACGTTTCAGAAAAGGCATTGTAGCAAACCAAAAAAGAAATTTTAAGCGCAGCAGAGTAACCAGCGCACATACCTGTTAGCTCAGGTGAGTTTAAAAGGCTGCTGTTGATAACAAGGGCATTTGCTAAATAGATGGTGTGTGTGCAACAATATACTGAAAGGTCAATTATATTGTGCAGCTTATCTCACCACCTGTAGTTATTTAGGTGAAAGCTCCAAAATGCTTGCCTAATATGTCTGTTTATCCAAAAGGAAGTAAAAAGGGAGAGCTAGAAAGATAGCATTGCATCACATTACATGGCAATGCAATGCACAGTTGCTGAAGTTGAACCAAAATGAGCTTGTAATCTGGCTTCTGCAACTTTGAACATGAAAAATCCAATGAGGAGAAGAAAAGCAAAGCCAAAGAGTCCATCCCAAAATCCGACAAACAAGCAAAATGAACAAAAAACATTGAATTCAATTCTTTCTGATTTTAGAAACTGCATTAAAGAAGGGGTGCACCGGTCCTGGAGATACTGCAATACCAGGTCAATGCGTGGAGTGGACAGAGCAAGCTCTTTTTCCATCTCCCTGTTCTAAAAATCCATTTAATATATGGTCCCCAGATAGGGGACGTATCAGATATTAAACTGATAAGAACAGATACTACACTTGATCTTAGCCAAAAGGCCGAGAAGCGATAACCAGAATTGGTTTCAAACTACGGAGCCACCCAAGGATCCTGAAAAGTCCATTTGTGGAGATGAGCTCCTGGACTCCCGTTAAGAAGACATGTTGTCAACCTCTAGATCCCTTACATGCCTGCACTTTTTGGCTTGCTGCTGCTGCAATCCACGCGTTTTAGATCTGCATAACTCCACCTCTTTAAACACAGCACCTTCACCCCCTGCTGTTCCCACCCGCCTCAACACCGTTGGAAGGGAGGAGAACCAATTAAGGCGGGGGGTGGGGTGGAACGAGCAGCTGTCTACCCTTAGCAGGAGGGCTGCTGATTACATACCTCTCCTGCTGCTGCTGCTGCTGGCTGTCCAGCAGCAGACTGAAGGTGGCTGCTGCTGTGCACAGGTATATAAAGGCTCAGAGCCTATTATGACACGCGCAGCCAGCGTTCCATTGCCACATTCCATCTACTGCAGGCAGGATACCTGGCTGGCTGAATGTCGCTGAGAAGCTCACAGAGACCGCCATAAGCAACAGTTTAACAGAATGCCACAGACTAATCAACCAAACTTTTTGGGTTGGGTTCTCTTTTATAGTCTGCAGGCATTAAATGAAAGAAGTCAGTGTTCCAGCAGAGGGAGACAACGTTTCAGAAAAGGCATTGTAGCAAACCAAAAAAGAAATTTTAAGCGCAGCAGAGTAACCAGCGCACATACCTGTTAGCTCAGGTGAGTTTAAAAGGCTGCTGTTGATAACAAGGGCATTTGCTAAATAGATGGTGTGTGTGCAACAATATACTGAAAGGTCAATTATATTGTGCAGCTTATCTCACCACCTGTAGTTATTTAGGTGAAAGCTCCAAAATGCTTGCCTAATATGTCTGTTTATCCAAAAGGAAGTAAAAAGGGAGAGCTAGAAAGATAGCATTGCATTACATTACATGGCAATGCAATGCACAGTTGCTGAAGTTGAACCAAAATGAGCTTGTAATCTGGCTTCTGCAACTTTGAACATGAAAAATCCAATGAGGAGAAGAAAAGCAAAGCCAAAGAGTCCATCCCAAAATCCGACAAACAAGCAAAATGAACAAAAAACATTGAATTCAATTCTTTCTGATTTTAGAAACTGCATTAAAGAAGGGGTGCACCGGTCCTGGAGATACTGCAATACCAGGTCAATGCGTGGAGTGGACAGAGCAAGCTCTTTTTCCATCTCCCTGTTCTAAAAATCCATTTAATATATGGTCCCCAGATAGGGGACGTATCAGATATTAAACTGATAAGAACAGATACTACACTTGATCTTAGCCAAAAGGCCGAGAAGCGATAACCAGAATTGGTTTCAAACTACGGAGCCACCCAAGGATCCTGAAAAGTCCATTTGTGGAGATGAGCTCCTGGACTCCCGTTAAGAAGACATGTTGTCAACCTCTAGATCCCTTACATGCCTGCACTTTTCGGCTTGCTGCTGCTGCAATCCACGCGTTTTAGATCTGCATAACTCCACCTCTTTAAACACAGCACCTTCACCCCCTGCTGTTCCCACCCGCCTCAACACCGTTGGAAGGGAGGAGAACCAATTAAGGCGGGGGGTGGGGTGGAACGAGCAGCTGTCTACCCTTAGCAGGAGGGCTCCTGATTACATACCTCTCCTGCTGCTGCTGCTGCTGCTGGCTGTCCAGCAGCAGACTGAAGGTGGCTGCTGCTGTGCACAGGTATATAAAGGCTCAGAGCCTATTATGACACGCGCAGCCAGCGTTCCATTGCCACATTCCATCTACTGCAGGCAGGATACCTGGCTGGCTGAATGTCGCTGAGAAGCTCACAGAGACCGCCATAAGCAACAGTTTAACAGAATGCCACAGACTAATCAACCAAACTTTTTGGGGTGGGTTCTCTTTTATAGTCTGCAGGCATTACATGAAAGAAGTCAGTGTTCCAGCAGAGGGAGACGTTTCAGAAAAGGCATTGCAGCAAACCAAAATAGAAATTTTAAGCGCAGCAGAGTAACCAGCGCACATACCTGTTAGCTCAGGTGAGTTTAAAAGGCTGCTGTTGATAACAAGGGCATTTGCTAAATAGATGGTGTGTGTGCAACAATATACTGAAAGGTCAATTATATTGTGCAGCTTATCTCACCACCTGTAGTTATTTAGGTGAAAGCTCCAAAATGCTTGCCTAATATGTCTGTTTATCCAAAAGGAAGTAAAAAGGGAGAGCTAGAAAGATAGCATTGCATTACATTACATGGCAATGCAATGCACAGTTGCTGAAGTTGAACCAAAATGAGCTTGTAATCTGGCTTCTGCAACTTTGAACATGAAAAATCCAATGAGGAGAAGAAAAGCAAAGCCAAAGAGTCCATCCCAAAATCCGACAAACAAGCAAAATGAACAAAAAACATTGAATTCAATTCTTTCTGATTTTAGAAACTGCATTAAAGAAGGGGTGCACCGGTCCTGGAGATACTGCAATACCAGGTCAATGCGTGGAGTGGACAGAGCAAGCTCTTTTTCCATCTCCCTGTTCTAAAAATCCATTTAATATATGGTCCCCAGATAGGGGACGTATCAGATATTAAACTGATAAGAACAGATACTACACTTGATCTTAGCCAAAAGGCCGAGAAGCGATAACCAGAATTGGTTTCAAACTACGGAGCCACCCAAGGATCCTGAAAAGTCCATTTGTGGAGATGAGCTCCTGGACTCCCGTTAGGAAGACATGTTGTCAACCTCTAGATCCCTTACATGCCTGCACTTTTCGGCTTGCTGCTGCTGCAATCCACGCGTTTTAGATCTGCATAACTCCACCTCTTTAAACACAGCACCTTCACCCCCTGCTGTTCCCACCCGCCTCAACACCGTTGGAAGGGAGGAGAACCAATTAAGGCGGGGGGTGGGGTGGAACGAGCAGCTGTCTACCCTTAGCAGGAGGGCTGCTGATTACATACCTCTCCTGCTGCTGCTGCTGCTGGCTGTCCAGCAGCAGACTGAAGGTGGCTGCTGCTGTGCACAGGTATATAAAGGCTCAGAGCCTATTATGACACGCGCAGCCAGCGTTCCATTGCCACATTCCATCTACTGCAGGCAGGATACCTGGCTGGCTGAATGTCGCTGAGAAGCTCACAGAGACCGCCATAAGCAACAGTTTAACAGAATGCCACAGACTAATCAACCAAACTTTTTGGGTTGGGTTCTCTTTTATAGTCTGCAGGCATTAAATGAAAGAAGTCAGTGTTCCAGCAGAGGGAGACAACGTTTCAGAAAAGGCATTGTAGCAAACCAAAAAAGAAATTTTAAGCGCAGCAGAGTAACCAGCGCACATACCTGTTAGCTCAGGTGAGTTTAAAAGGCTGCTGTTGATAACAAGGGCATTTGCTAAATAGATGGTGTGTGTGCAACAATATACTGAAAGGTCAATTATATTGTGCAGCTTATCTCACCACCTGTAGTTATTTAGGTGAAAGCTCCAAAATGCTTGCCTAATATGTCTGTTTATCCAAAAGGAAGTAAAAAGGGAGAGCTAGAAAGATAGCATTGCATTACATTACATGGCAATGCAATGCACAGTTGCTGAAGTTGAACCAAAATGAGCTTGTAATCTGGCTTCTGCAACTTTGAACATGAAAAATCCAATGAGGAGAAGAAAAGCAAAGCCAAAGAGTCCATCCCAAAATCCGACAAACAAGCAAAATGAACAAAAAACATTGAATTCAATTCTTTCTGATTTTAGAAACTGCATTAAAGAAGGGGTGCACCGGTCCTGGAGATACTGCAATACCAGGTCAATGCGTGGAGTGGACAGAGCAAGCTCTTTTTCCATCTCCCTGTTCTAAAAATCCATTTAATATATGGTCCCCAGATAGGGGACGTATCAGATATTAAACTGATAAGAACAGATTTTTTTTTTTTCCTCAGATTAAGACCCACATTAATTTATGCATCATAGCGCATATTCACATAACGGGTTCTCAAATCATCATTCGGAAAAACAAAAACAAAATCCCAAAAAACACAACCCTGCAATTAACTGTTACTTACTGTAAGAAGTCCAATGTGAAAAGTTCCAGAGTGCTTCTGCTGCTGTCTCACCATACTTCTTTTTATCCAATAAATAGGCATAAAACAGTCTAGCAAGAAAAATCTTTCTGCATTCCATGGGGGAAAAAACAATCTTTTTAAAAATCACCAAATTCCGAACGTCCCATAAAACCTCTTTATATATGACAAAAATAATCCAGCTTGCCCGCTTCCTTTTCGAGTACTTAAAATCTTGACCTATTAAAATCCTTTCAAAATCGAAACAATGAAAACCAACTAAAGCAACAAACATACGTGACAACAAGGTAAAAACTTTTTTAGCAAAAAAACAGTCCCAAAAAATATGCTGTATTGTTTCCACCTTATTGCAACCTTCCCTAGGACATAGTTCTTGAACCTTTATCCCCCGGTCATTCAAAAAAGCCCTTGTTGGCAAGCATCCATGCAACGCCATCCAGGTTACATCCTTCTGTCTGTTGCTGATTCCACGCATGAAAAAAAGCTTCCACACCTGTCCAGACTGTGCATTATTACAAAACGGCACATCACATAACATCTCCTTCTTCTTAATACCTGAGACAATCAGTTTTTTGTCCCGTCTAACCATGGAGCTTATCCCATTTTGATCATAGAAGGACCTAAGCACAACATAAAAAAACGGTATCACAAACGAAACTGGTTTTCTTAAATCCTTCTCACACCAGCTCCATTTCTGGAAAAGCCGTCCTGCTAAATATTTGCACATGTCCGCAGTCCTGTTATTGCACTGGGATAATTTATAAATGTTCAAAGAATAATGCATTCTTAAAAATAAGTCAATGTTAGGAAAATCACAACCCCCATTTTCCACAGAACACATAACCATTCCTCTTCTTAGTTTCTCCATTTTGGATCCCCAAAAAAACACAAACAGTTTCCTTGTCACTCTCTTTGTCCAAAGCACAGCAGGTGGGAAAATCAAAGCAGTGTACAGCAGAAGCGGGAGAATCACAGACTTGATTACCAGCACTTTCCCTCTCAGCGACAGGTTCCTTAGTTTCCAAAAGTTCAACTTCTGATCCATTTTGTCTTCTAGAATCTTCAGGCTGCTTTTCCCTTTCAGTTCCTTCTCAAAGATGACACCAAGAACCTCAATTTCCTCCCTACTCTCCACTCCTGCCACGTTAACCTCAACCTGCCTCCCAAAGTTACAAAGCTGGCACTTTCCCCAATTCACCGCCATACCAGCCACACAACAAAAAATCCTTACGTGCAAATTCACTCTATTGAGATCCGCCTGTGAACCACAAGTAAAAACAATATCATCCATATAACTTAAAGACTTGACTGGACCCCCGGATCCCCCAGGAATAAAAACACCAGCCACACACTTGTCAACTTGCACACTTTTTAAAAGGGCCTCCACCACACAGATAAAAAGAATTGGTGACAGGGGACAACCCTGCCTAACTCCCGATAAAATATTAAAACTGGAACTCACATGCCCATTAACTAAAATCTGGCTACTGACCCCACAATAAAAACTCTTAATGACCATCAATAATTTATCCGGAACACCAAGGTGACTTAAAGCAGAGAACAAAAATCTATGTGATATTTTATCAAAGGCTTTCTCCAGGTCCACCGACTGTAACAAAAGAGCATTCTTATTCAAATTAGCCTGATAAATTAAGTCTCTTAGAAGCAGCAAATTATCTGAAATTTTCCTACCAGGCACTGCACATGCCTGATACTCCCCCACCATATCACCTATCACATCTGCCAGTCTACCAGCCACAATTTTAGAAATAATTTTGTAATCACTGTTTAACAATGTTATGGGCCTCCAATTTTTAATATCCCTCATGTCCCCTTTCTTATGAATCAGCGTAACAATCCCCCTACGCATAGAAACCGATAAAATCCCATGAGTAAAACCATATTGCACCACCCGGGAAAACTCCACACCTATAATATCCCAAAATCTAACATAAAATTCAGCAGGAAGACCATCACAGCCTGGCATCTTGCCTTTCGCCAAGCCATCCACTGCCCGTCTAATTTAATCTTTCCCAACCTCCTCACTTAAAAACCCAATTTTCTCCTCAGGAATATTATTAGTTAATACTTTGCAATAATCATTAATTTCCGCATCACTGGCTCTACTATCGTTAGAGAAGAGTGTTTCATAAAAGGAAAGAATACTGCCAATCATCTCATCCCCAGATACCTCCCCTGCAGGAGAAAAAACAGACTTAAAAACCCCTTTAGGTTTAAAACATTTTTTAAAAAAGTATCTCGAACATTGCTCATTTTCCTCCATGTGCTTTATTTTTGCCTTAAACATAATAGTCTTCCCTTTTTCAATAAGTATCTTCTTCAGTTCGTCCTTCAAATCTGCAATCTCTTTATCCACCTCCATCCCCGCTCTCTTAAACTTATGGAGTACTTCCAATTTTGAAATAACAGCAGCATCATGATCCCTTTTGGCTTTCGCTCTCCTAAAACACACCCCTTTAAAATAACATGCAAATTTCTCCTTAGCCCAGTCCCACCACTCTAGCAAATCTTTAAAAAGGTGCTGTTCAGACACACAAGACAAAAACACTTTATTAAAACCAACCTTAACACTCTCCTCTTCCAGCAGGCTTACGTTCAGCTTCCAGAGTCCCTTTCCAAAAGCCAGGGACTCAGCTATACACAGATCTACCACTATCATCTTGTGGTCAGAAAAAGTCGTCATCACGTGGTTGCACTTGGCCACCTTAATCCCTTCAGACATAAAAACATAGTCAATTCGGGAAACACTACGTCCACTATCTGATATGTATGTGAACTTATCACTTGGCCCAACCATCAGACCAGCATCCGTGTAGCGTAAATCCTGCACAATCTGATTTAAAATATTAGACGTAACATCAGTCCTACCTTCCGTAGAGCTCTTACGATCTTTTGCGGATCTGACACAATTAAAATCTCCAGCCACTATAGTGAAGTCTCTGCCTGGTAAAAACAACTTTAGAGACTCCAAAAACCCAACTCTTGCTTGTTTATCAGCAGGGGCATAAACATTAAAAACCCGTACCCGCTGACCTAAAAAATCCACTAATAAAAACAGACATCTCCCAGGTATGATTACTTTAAACTCTAAAACCTTTAGACTGGAATTACAAAGTAAAATGCCCACCCCTTCATTCCTGTTTTCTGAGCATGGGGACCAAAAAGATTGCCCCTTATTCCACTCACTCTCATGCGGGGCAGATTTAATTACACATTCCTGCAGACAGACAATATCTGCATTCACACTCTCAATGTACTCCAGTATCCCTGCTCTCCTACAAGCAGAACCAATCCCTCGTACATTCAGAGAAGCAACACACAACGCCATCATAACAACAGGAAAAAATCTCCACCATACCCGATCCATCATGAACCAGGAGAAAACCCACTCCTGCCACCCACTTTTCTACGTATATCAGGCGACTCAGAACTCGAGTCCCTGTTAGAATAACCTGGTCTTAGGGAGACTGGATCTTCCTGCCCCCCAGACCAACACCCCTCCACCTTACTTCTTTTAATCACGGAGGCATAACTCTCCTCCTTGCCATCATCTTCCTCCTCATTTTCACTCCAATCACTGTTAACCCTATCACGCTGCTGAGGGGTTATAGTTCCATCCGAATCAGAATCCTCCTCCTCCAAAACCTCCATTTCCTCACCCCCATCTCTTCCCAAAACAGGATTCACTGACTCTGCCATATTAGACAAATCCATCCCATCACCCGGGCCATGCACATCAGCTACTTTGTTTATTACTTCCAGCCCCTCCCTCAAACCAACTTTCTTCTGGCTCCGCCCCTTTTCCTCCATCTTGGGCACCGCATGGTCTCTTCCCCTACCACCATCTTGTTTTTGGCTTTCCCCCTCTGAGTCTGAGCCTTCGCCCTCCTCCCCACTTTCCTGCCGAGTCTTCTTCTGCCTCTCTTCAGCGTCCACCTGTGACCTAGGAATCTGAGCCCACAATCTACATTTCCTTGCAAGGTGATCTGCATGTCCACACAAATCACACACCTTATTCATTGGGCAACCACTTGCAACATGCCCAGATTTCCCACAACCTCTACAAACATCACCTTGCACTGGACAATCTTTCTGAACATGTCCAAACTCATGGCACTTCCTACAATATTCCATCTGTCCATTATAAAAACAAAATCCCCTTTCTCCTCCGATAGAAAACTGTGCAGGAATGCTCTTGGCACCCCCAATAGCTCTATCATCCGGTCTCAGTTTTACAACATATCTCCTCTTGCCATTTAGATAATTGTATTTGTTCTTCATTCTTCCCAAAAATTTAACCTCACTGCAATACCGAGCTAAAAAATTGGAAACAGTCTCATCCGGAACTTTAGGGTTATACATGTGCACAACCACATACTTATATGTCTGCTGGAACAGAGGTTCCAGTGCAATAAACTCTAGGCATTTCAATTCCTTTTCTTCCTTCATTCGTACCAACTCCATGTAGACTCTCTGGCAAATACTCAAAGAAACAAAAGTGATATCATAAATTCCTTGTTTCTGAAAATCCTGCAGTGCCAATACATCCGTTACCTTCAAGCCATTAATGTTCTTCAAGACATCAACGCAAACTTGGTCCAAACCGATTTCTCCTTCATGACCTGCAGCCACCTTCAGACGGACCGAGTCCTCTAATCCACGTGTTTTCTCCACCATTTTTACAGCAGATAAACACAATCGCCGCTCAATCGCACACTAGGGCCCCACAAGGGGGAACCCCAGTCACAACTGCCCTCCAAACAACACCAGCAGCAGAAAACCACCACTGATCTTGCCAAAAGCCCGAGAAGCGATAACCAGAATTGGTTTCAAACTACGGAGCCACCCAAGGATCCTGAAAAGTCCATTTGTGGAGATGAGCTCCTGGACTCCCGTTAAGAAGACATGTTGTCAACCTCTAGATCCCTTACATGCCTGCACTTTTCGGCTTGCTGCTGCTGCAATCCACGCGTTTTAGATCTGCATAACTCCACCTCTTTAAACACAGCACCTTCACCCCCTGCTGTTCCCACCCGCCTCAACACCGTTGGAAGGGAGGAGAACCAATTAAGGCGGGGGGTGGGGTGGAACGAGCAGCTGTCTACCCTTAGCAGGAGGGCTGCTGATTACATACCTCTCCTGCTGCTGCTGCTGCTGGCTGTCCAGCAGCAGACTGAAGGTGGCTGCTGCTGTGCACAGGTATATAAAGGCTCAGAGCCTATTATGACACGCGCAGCCAGCGTTCCATTGCCACATTCCATCTACTGCAGGCAGGATACCTGGCTGGCTGAATGTCGCTGAGAAGCTCACAGAGACCGCCATAAGCAACAGTTTAACAGAATGCCACAGACTAATCAACCAAACTTTTTGGGTTGGGTTCTCTTTTATAGTCTGCAGGCATTAAATGAAAGAAGTCAGTGTTCCAGCAGAGGGAGACAACGTTTCAGAAAAGGCATTGTAGCAAACCAAAAAAGAAATTTTAAGCGCAGCAGAGTAACCAGCGCACATACCTGTTAGCTCAGGTGAGTTTAAAAGGCTGCTGTTGATAACAAGGGCATTTGCTAAATAGATGGTGTGTGTGCAACAATATACTGAAAGGTCAATTATATTGTGCAGCTTATCTCACCACCTGTAGTTATTTAGGTGAAAGCTCCAAAATGCTTGCCTAATATGTCTGTTTATCCAAAAGGAAGTAAAAAGGGAGAGCTAGAAAGATAGCATTGCATTACATTACATGGCAATGCAATGCACAGTTGCTGAAGTTGAACCAAAATGAGCTTGTAATCTGGCTTCTGCAACTTTGAACATGAAAAATCCAATGAGGAGAAGAAAAGCAAAGCCAAAGAGTCCATCCCCAAATCCGACAAACAAGCAAAATGAACAAAAAACATTGAATTCAATTCTTTCTGATTTTAGAAACTGCATTAAAGAAGGGGTGCACCGGTCCTGGAGATACTGCAATACCAGGTCAATGCGTGGAGTGGACAGAGCAAGCTCTTTTTCCATCTCCCTGTTCTAAAAATCCATTTAATATATGGTCCCCAGATAGGGGACGTATCAGATATTAAACTGATAAGAACAGATTTTTTTTTTTTTTTTTTCCTCAGATTAAGACCCACATTAATTTATGCATCATAGCGCAAATTCACATAACGGGTTCTCAAATCATCATTCGGAAAAACAAAAACAAAATCCCAAAAAACACAACCCTGCAATTAACTGTTACTTACTGTAAGAAGTCCAATGTGAAAAGTTCCAGAGTGCTTCTGCTGCTGTCTCACCATACTTCTTTTTATCCAATAAATAGGCATAAAACAGTCTAGCAAGAAAAATCTTTCTGCATTCCATGGGGGAAAAAACAATCTTTTTAAAAATCACCAAATTCCGAACGTCCCATAAAACCTCTTTATATATGACAAAAATAATCCAGCTTGCCCGCTTCCTTTGCGAGTACTTAAAATCTTGACCTATTAAAATCCTTTCAAAATCGAAACAATGAAAACCAACTAAAGCAACAAACATACGTGACAACAAGGTAAAAACTTTTTTAGCAAAAAAACAGTCCCAAAAAATATGCTGTATTGTTTCCACCTTATTGCAACCTTCCCTAGGACATAGTTCTTGAACCTTTATCCCCCGGTCATTCAAAAAAGCCCTTGTTGGCAAGCATCCATGCAACGCCATCCAGGTTACATCCTTCTGTCTGTTGCTGATTCCACGCATGAAAAAAAGCTTCCACACCTGTCCAGACTGGGCATTATTACAAAACGGCACATCACATAACATCTCCTTCTTCTTAATACCTGAGACAATCAGTTTTTTGTCCGGTCTAACCATGGAGCTTATCCCATTTTGATCATAGAAGGACCTAAGCACCACATAAAAAAACGGTATCACAAACGAAACTGGTTTTCTTAAATCCTTCTCACACCAGCTCCATTTCTGGAAAAGCCGTCCTGCTAAATATTTGCACATGTCCGCAGTCCTGTTATTGCACTGGGATAATTTATAAATGTTCAAAAAATAATGCATTCTTAAAAATAAGTCAATGTTAGGAAAATCACAACCCCCATTTTCCACAGAACACATAACCATTCCTCTTCTTAGTTTCTCCATTTTGGATCCCCAAAAAAACACAAACAGTTTCCTTGTCACTCTCTTTGTCCAAAGCACAGCAGGTGGGAAAATCAAAGCAGTGTACAGCAGAAGCGGGAGAATCACAGACTTGATTACCAGCACTTTCCCTCTCAGCGACAGGTTCCTTAGTTTCCAAAAGTTCAACTTCTGATCCATTTTGTCTTCTAGAATCTTCAGGCTGCTTTTCCCTTTCAGTTCCTTCTCAAAGATGACACCAAGAACCTCAATTTCCTCCCTACTCTCCACTCCTGCCACGTTAACCTCAACCTGCCTCCCAAAGTTACAAAGCTGGCACTTTCCCCAATTCACCGCCATACCAGCCACACAACAAAAAATCCTTACGTGCAAATTCACTCTATTGAGATCCGCCTGTGAACCACAAGTAAAAACAATATCATCCATATAACTTAAAGACTTGACTGGACCCCCGGATCCCCCAGGAATAAAAACACCAGCCACACACTTGTCAACTTGCACACTTTTTAAAAGGGCCTCCACCACACAGATAAAAAGAATTGGTGACAGGGGACAACCCTGCCTAACTCCCGATAAAATATTAAAACTGGAACTCACATGCCCATTAACTAAAATCTGGCTACTGACCCCACAATAAAAACTCTTAATGACCATCAATAATTTATCCGGAACACCAAGGTGACTTAAAGCAGAGAACAAAAATCTATGTGATATTTTATCAAAGGCTTTCTCCAGGTCCACCGACTGTAACAAAAGAGCATTCTTATTCAAATTAGCCTGATAAATTAAGTCTCTTAGAAGCAGCAAATTATCTGAAATTTTCCTACCAGGCACTGCACATGCCTGATACTCCCCCACCATATCACCTATCACATCTGCCAGTCTACCAGCCACAATTTTAGAAATAATTTTGTAATCACTGTTTAACAATGTTATGGGCCTCCAATTTTTAATATCCCTCATGTCCCCTTTCTTATGAATCAGCGTAACAATCCCCCTACGCATAGAAACCGATAAAATCCCATGAGTAAAACCATATTGCACCACCCGGGAAAACTCCACACCTATAATATCCCAAAATCTAACATAAAATTCAGCAGGAAGACCATCACAGCCTGGCGTCTTGCCTTTCGCCAAGCCATCCACTGCCCGTCTAATTTAATCTTTCCCAACCTCCTCACTTAAAAACCCAATTTTCTCCTCAGGAATATTATTAGTTAATACTTTGCAATAATCATTAATTTCCGCATCACTGGCTCTACTATCGTTAGAGAAGAGTGTTTCATAAAAGGAAAGAATACTGCCAATCATCTCATCCCCAGATACCTCCCCTGCAGGAGAAAAAACAGACTTAAAAACCCCTTTAGGTTTAAAACATTTTTTAAAAAAGTATCTCGAACATTGCTCATTTTCCTCCATGTGCTTTATTTTTGCCTTAAACATAATAGTCTTCCCTTTTTCAATAAGTATCTTCTTCAGTTCGTCCTTCAAATCTGCAATCTCTTTATCCACCTCCATCCCCGCTCTCTTAAACTTATGGAGTACTTCCAATTTTGAAATAACAGCAGCATCATGATCCCTTTTGGCTTTCGCTCTCCTAAAACACACCCCTTTAAAATAACATGCAAATTTCTCCTTAGCCCAGTCCCACCACTCTAGCAAATCTTTAAAAAGGTGCTGTTCAGACACACAAGACAAAAACACTTTATTAAAACCAACCTTAACACTCTCCTCTTCCAGCAGGCTTACGTTCAGCTTCCAGAGTCCCTTTCCAAAAGCCAGGGACTCAGCTATACACAGATCTACCACTATCATCTTGTGGTCAGAAAAAGTCGTCATCACGTGGTTGCACTTGGCCACCTTAATCCCTTCAGACATAAAAACATAGTCAATTCGGGAAACACTACGTCCACTATCTGATATGTATGTGAACTTATCACTTGGCCCAACCATCAGACCAGCATCCGTGTAGCGTAAATCCTGCACAATCTGATTTAAAATATTAGACGTAACATCAGTCCTACCTTCCGTAGAGCTCTTACGATCTTTTGCGGATCTGACACAATTAAAATCTCCAGCCACTATAGTGAAGTCTCTGCCTGGTAAAAACAACTTTAGAGACTCCAAAAACCCAACTCTTGCTTGTTTATCAGCAGGGGCATAAACATTAAAAACCCGTACCCGCTGACCTAAAAAATCCACTAATAAAAACAAACATCTCCCAGGTATGATTACTTTAAACTCTAAAACCTTTAGACTGGAATTACACAGTAAAATGCCCACCCCTTCATTCCTGTTTTCTGAGCATGGGGACCAAAAAGATTGCCCCTTATTCCACTCACTCTCATGCGGGGCAGATTTAATTACACATTCCTGCAGACAGACAATATCTGCATTCACACTCTCAATGTACTCCAGTATCCCTGCTCTCCTACAAGCAGAACCAATCCCTCGTACATTCAGAGAAGCAACACACAACGCCATCATAACAACAGGAAAAAATCTCCACCATACCCGATCCATCATGAACCAGGAGAAAACCCACTCCTGCCACCCACTTTTCTACGTATATCAGGCGACTCAGAACTCGAGTCCCTGTTAGAATAACCTGGTCTTAGGGAGACTGGATCTTCCTGCCCCCCAGACCAACACCCCTCCACCTTACTTCTTTTAATCACGGAGGCATAACTCTCCTCCTTGCCATCATCTTCCTCCTCATTTTCACTCCAATCACTGTTAACCCTATCACGCTGCTGAGGGGTTATAGTTCCATCCGAATCAGAATCCTCCTCCTCCAAAACCTCCATTTCCTCACCCCCATCTCTTCCCAAAACAGGATTCACTGACTCCGCCATATTAGACAAATCCATCCCATCACCCGGGCCATGCACATCAGCTACTTTGTTTATTACTTCCAGCCCCTCCCTCAAACCAACTTTCTTCTGGCTCCGCCCCTTTTCCTCCATCTTGGGCACCGCATGGTCTCTTCCCCTACCACCATCTTGTTTTTGGCTTTCCCCCTCTGAGTCTGAGCCTTCGCCCTCCTCCCCACTTTCCTGCCGAGTCTTCTTCTGCCTCTCTTCAGCGTCCACCTGTGACCTAGGAATCTGAGCCCACAATCTACATTTCCTTGCAAGGTGATCTGCATGTCCACACAAATCACACACCTTATTCATTGGGCAACCACTTGCAACATGCCCAGATTTCCCACAACCTCTACAAACATCACCTTGCACTGGACAATCTTTCTGAACATGTCCAAACTCATGACACTTCCTACAATATTCCATCTGTCCATTATAAAAACAAAATCCCCTTTCTCCTCCGATAGAAAACTGTGCAGGAATGCTCTTGGCACCCCCAATAGCTCTATCATCCGGTCTCAGTTTTACAACATATCTCCTCTTGCCATTTAGATAATTGTATTTGTTCTTCATTCTTCCCAAAAATTTAACCTCACTACAATACCGAGCTAAAAAATTGGAAACAGTCTCATCCGGAACTTTAGGGTTATACATGTGCACAACCACATACTTATATGTCTGCTGGAACAGAGGTTCCAGTGCAATAAACTCTAGGCATTTCAATTCCTTTTCTTCCTTCATTCGTACCAACTCCATGTAGACTCTCTGGCAAATACTCAAAGAAACAAAAGTGATATCATAAATTCCTTGTTTCTGAAAATCCTGCAGTGCCAATACATCCGTTACCTTCAAGCCATTAATGTTCTTCAAGACATCAACGCAAACTTGGTCCAAACCGATTTCTCCTTCATGACCTGCAGCCACCTTCAGACGGACCGAGTCCTCTAATCCACGTGTTTTCTCCACCATTTTTACAGCAGATAAACACAATCGCCGCTCAATCGCACACTAGGGCCCCACAAGGGGGAACCCCAGTCACAACTGCCCTCCAAACAACACCAGCAGCAGAAAACCACCACTGATCTTGCCAAAAGGCCGAGAAGCGATAACCAGAATTGGTTTCAAACTACGGAGCCACCCAAGGATCCTGAAAAGTCCATTTGTGGAGATGAGCTCCTGGACTCCCGTTAAGAAGACATGTTGTCAACCTCTAGATCCCTTACATGCCTGCACTTTTCGGCTTGCTGCTGCTGCAATCCACGCGTTTTAGATCTGCATAACTCCACCTCTTTAAACACAGCACCTTCACCCCCTGCTGTTCCCACCCGCCTCAACACCGTTGGAAGGGAGGAGAACCAATTAAGGCGGGGGGTGGGGTGGAACGAGCAGCTGTCTACCCTTAGCAGGAGGGCTGCTGATTACATACCTCTCCTGCTGCTGCTGCTGCTGGCTGTCCAGCAGCAGACTGAAGGTGGCTGCTGCTGTGCACAGGTATATAAAGGCTCAGAGCCTATTATGACACGCGCAGCCAGCGTTCCATTGCCACATTCCATCTACTGCAGGCAGGATACCTGGCTGGCTGAATGTCGCTGAGAAGCTCACAGAGACCGCCATAAGCAACAGTTTAACAGAATGCCACAGACTAATCAACCAACCTTTTTGGGTTGGGTTCTCTTTTATAGTCTGCAGGCATTAAATGAAAGAAGTCAGTGTTCCAGCAGAGGGAGACAACGTTTCAGAAAAGGCATTGTAGCAAACCAAAAAAGAAATTTTAAGCGCAGCAGAGTAACCAGCGCACATACCTGTTAGCTCAGGTGAGTTTAAAAGGCTGCTGTTGATAACAAGGGCATTTGCTAAATAGATGGTGTGTGTGCAACAATATACTGAAAGGTCAATTATATTGTGCAGCTTATCTCACCACCTGTAGTTATTTAGGTGAAAGCTCCAAAATGCTTGCCTAATATGTCTGTTTATCCAAAAGGAAGTAAAAAGGGAGAGCTAGAAAGATAGCATTGCATTACATTACATGGCAATGCAATGCACAGTTGCTGAAGTTGAACCAAAATGAGCTTGTAATCTGGCTTCTGCAACTTTGAACATGAAAAATCCAATGAGGAGAAGAAAAGCAAAGCCAAAGAGTCCATCCCAAAATCCGACAAACAAGCAAAATGAACAAAAAACATTGAATTCAATTCTTTCTGATTTTAGAAACTGCATTAAAGAAGGGGTGCACCGGTCCTGGAGATACTGCAATACCAGGTCAATGCGTGGAGTGGACAGAGCAAGCTCTTTTTCCATCTCCCTGTTCTAAAAATCCTTTTAATATATGGTCCCCAGATAGGGGACGTATCAGATATTAAACTGATAAGAACAGATTTTTTTTTTTTTTTTTAAGCCCGAATTAGTGTACAAAACCCGAGTGCGCTTAAAAAAGTGACAAGTGCCACAAAAAAAGTGCACTAGGATGCTGGTATTCTTGAAACCCTCTCCAAAAGGAGAAGGGTCCCCCAAACCATTCCCCGTCCCTCCGAGCCAGAAGGCCACAGCGAGGAACAGGGACAAATAGCCACCTCCAGCCGGAGCCAGAAGCGACCCAATCTTACCCCCAATACCTGCCCGAGTTCTCACCCGAGCAAGGCACTGGGAGCCAAAGACTGTGCTCCCCTCCCGGAAGAGGGGAGCCAACAACGTTCTCCTCCCGAAAGAGGAGAGCCAGGGGGGTTCAGGGGGGAGCGGAACCTGATGGCCACACACTCCCCCCCTAGACCTGCCAAGAGAGGAACCCGTAAGGGAACCGCATCCCGACAAAATCCTAGTAAGGACGTGGACACACGTGAAAAAGTGGACACACAGTGACAAAAAAAATTAAATAAATAGTGAAGGTTTCACAGTATAATACTGCCCGGACCTTCAACCGGGAATTGAAAAATTCCCCATCCTAAGGCCAGAAGGCCCGGAATAAGGGTGTGTGTGAAGAAAGAAATATTGAAGTGCTAGTGCAAATGTGCCATAAACTCAAGTGGGGTTCCCAATCCCAGTGAGTTAAGGCACCCCAGGGTCACCACTCCTGGGGCACTTCACACTTCGGGCTTTCGATCTTCCCCGGCCCAATGGCATCGATCCTGGGGGGCCATGCTTTCCACCAGATGACTATATTAGCCAACTGGCGTACTAACAAGCGCCTAAGCCCCAGTGTGCATAATGTATCAATCTACTAGGGCGGCCAACATCCAAAACCGCCTTTTCGAAAGATACTACACTTGATCTTAGCCAAAAGGCCGAGAAGCGATAACCAGAATTGGTTTCAAACTACGGAGCCACCCAAGGATCCTGAAAAGTCCATTTGTGGAGATGAGCTCCTGGACTCCCGTTAAGAAGATATGTTGTCAACCTCTAGATCCCTTACATGCCTGCACTTTTCAGCTTGCTGCTGCTGCAATCCACACGTTTTAGATCTGCATAACTCCACCTCTTTAAACACAGCACCTTCACCCCCTGCTGTTCCCACCCGCCTCAACACCGTTGGAAGGGAGGAGAACCAATTAAGGCGGGGGGTGGGGTGGAACGAGCAGCTGTCTACCCTTAGCAGGAGGGCTGCTGATTACATACCTCTCCTGCTGCTGCTGCTGCTGGCTGTCCAGCAGCAGACTGAAGGTGGCTGCTGCTGTGCACAGGTATATAAAGGCTCAGAGCCTATTATGACACGCGCAGCCAGCGTTCCATTGCCACATTCCATCTACTGCAGGCAGGATACCTGGCTGGCTGAATGTCGCTGAGAAGCTCACAGAGACCGCCATAAGCAACAGTTTAACAGAATGCCACAGACTAATCAACCAAACTTTTTGGGTTGGGTTCTCTTTTATAGTCTGCAGGCATTAAATGAAAGAAGTCAGTGTTCCAGCAGAGGGAGACAACGTTTCAGAAAAGGCATTGTAGCAAACCAAAAAAGAAATTTTAAGCGCAGCAGAGTAACCAGCGCACATACCTGTTAGCTCAGGTGAGTTTAAAAGGCTGCTGTTGATAACAAGGGCATTTGCTAAATAGATGGTGTGTGTGCAACAATATACTGAAAGGTCAATTATATTGTGCAGCTTATCTCACCACCTGTAGTTATTTAGGTGAAAGCTCCAAAATGCTTGCCTAATATGTCTGTTTATCCAAAAGGAAGTAAAAAGGGAGAGCTACAAAGATAGCATTGCATTACATTACATGGCAATGCAATGCACAGTTGCTGAAGTTGAACCAAAATGAGCTTGTAATCTGGCTTCTGCAACTTTGAACATGAAAAATCCAATGAGGAGAAGAAAAGCAAAGCCAAAGAGTCCATCCCAAAATCCGACAAACAAGCAAAATGAACAAAAAACATTGAATTCAATTCTTTCTGATTTTAGAAACTGCATTAAAGAAGGGGTGCACCGGTCCTGGAGATACTGCAATACCAGGTCAATGCGTGGAGTGGACAGAGCAAGCTCTTTTTCCATCTCCCTGTTCTAAAAATCCATTTAATATATGGTCCCCAGATAGGGGACGTATCAGATATTAAACTGATAAGAACAGATTTTTTTTTTTTTTTTTTTTTTTTAAACCATTCAGGTTGTTGTAAACAACAGTATGAAAGTCCGCCAAAACCTTCAAATAGTTGCTCAACTATAACTCATCATCATGGTTAATCTTTATTCTTTTTATAAATTTATGTTTCCAAAATCAGAGTTAGTAAATTTGTGCTATATTACTCTCATGAAGGTACATAAAATTACTGGTACTTTACCAGATGACGCCATTTCATGACCTTCCAAATGCCCTCAGCGTCCAATCCACCACCTCTACTCTTGTCCCATTTATATATAAGGTACAACCTAGATAGAATTAACCGAATACAGTCATTAATAGGTACAGTTTTTCTTTTGAACAAAGCCAGGTTTCTCACATCCCAAAGGCTTTCCATGACACACACCATTATTAACCACAAAATCCTTTCATTCACCTTTCCACATGCACCAATACCAAACATAGCCACTCTCCAGTTAATATAACTCACACCTGCTAATTCCTTACATAGACCACCCACGCCTTTCCACACACTATATGCATAATCACAATCCCACATCACATGTCTCACAGTCTCACTCGCTCCACACCCTTCTCTTGGACATACATTCGTTCTGATCAAATCTCTTCTCTTTTGCACATCTCTCACAGGCAGTATATCATGCAAAGCCATCCACACCACATCCTTCTGTTTATTCGACATACCATTCGTACCCAATTTTTCCCATGCATCCGCCACTTCATTAAATCTTAAATCATTAATATTACATTCAATCTCATTTGCTCTCATTTTTCCCATCACCGCTTTTGGTTTCTCAAACTCACACATAGACACAGCCAGCAAATCATTCTTTCTAACAAACCTTTCAATCACCTCATACCACACAGGACATTTAAAAGCCACAGGCACACTTCCATCTTTTTTCACCCAGCATAACCCATACAACATCCATCCAGCCATATATCGCAACATATATGTGTAGCACCCTGAGGATTCGGCTGCTACAGGGGTATTGCACCTCAACCCAGAGGTGTGATATTCCACTCCCGGGTAAGGAAGGAGTGTGGAACTGAGCTCAGATAGACTGCATGCATTACATACATCCCATTTCCGGGGAGCAGGCCGACGGCACTCCCACTTAGAAATGTGCAGGTGCGACCGAGCCTGTTCCTGGCTGGAGTGGGAGGGGGGAGGAACATCCCATGTAGTGTAGGGGCAGATAGGGGGAGCAGTCTGGGTAGTGATAGGAGCTCATTGGGTGCTGGTCACCTGAGCTCACACATAGAGGGATATATAAGGAGGGCACCAACTTAGATCAGGGTCAGACGCTGAGAACAAGTCAGTTGGAGAGGAGAGAGAAGGAAACAGCAGCCCTGGAGAGAGAGAGAGGAGAAAGAAAGAGAAAGACCCAGAGGGGGAAGACTGAAGGGACCCAAGAACCCAAATTAGAGCACCGGGTGAGGAGTCAGCAACAGGGTACCGGAACCCAAGCTGGTGGGGGCAAAAACAATCCCCAGCCAGAGACCGGAGACCGTGGGCAGTGTCTGTCACGGTCACCCACCACATTCACCCCGAAGGCACACCACATGCAGGGTCAGGGAACCCAGGGCCAAGGGTGTCCCAAAAGAAGGCCCGAGGGAGCTGGACCTAGGTGAATCCCTGGTGGGGACGGCTGAAGAAAGGACAGAGGGAGAGCTCAGGGCCACGCTCTGGACTTGTTTGGGGGTTGGCCGGATCCAGGACCTGGTGGACGCAGCACGGCTCGGGTGGTCACTAGCAGCTGGAGTGACCAGTACAACATCAGCAGTAAGTAAACACCCTTAACTGCACAACCCGAGTCTGTCTTCATTGCCGGCTGCATCGCACCACCACAACCCCCATCCTCTGCGCCTGTCCCCTCTGAGGCTATACCCCTCCCGTTGGGGGTTATCCCACCAAGCTGCGCATCCACCATCAGCCTCAGCGGACCCTGCAGCAGCGGCGGCCACAGTGACCGCATCACAACGGGTGGCGTAGTCGACACAACGAACTTTAATAACATCAGTAAAGACTGCCACATAACACTGAGCTTGACGCCCTGGGCACGGGACCGGGTCACAGCCGCTCGGAGACTACAACCCCCCCCATCTGATCCGGTGCCGGGTATTCCCCTCAGAAAGGAATATGTCCCAGGGGGCGCGTCAACTTTGGCGTAGTCGGCAGGATTACGTGCCCGCAACACCCGGGTACTGCGTGCCTGAAGAAAAGTGCAAGTTTACCTCAGAAAGAAGTCTCCCGCCGGTTCCGGAGGGTCCACGCCATCGGACTCCATCACCAGTCGTTTCCCGCCGATTGTCCGCCATTTCCAACTTGTTCCCGCCATCTGCAGAGTTTCCCGCCACTGGGCGACGCTTCCCGCCAAAACCGCAGATTTCCCGCCTTGGAAGAGCAGCGGACGCCATTATGGGCGTGCCGAAGGAGGGCAGGAGGCCACCTCCCATCGTGGGCCAGGACAGAAAATGGCGCCAAAAGTGGAAACCGCCCCCACCAATAGAGACTGTGATGCTGGAGGTGTCTGTCAGCGTGAAAGAACTCCCCCTGGAGCTGACAGTCACCGAGTTGCCCCGGGACCGCCCTCGAAGTGGGAGGAGACGAAAGAGAAGAACAAAGATGGGTGTCGCTTGGAGCAGTCTGGAGCGAGCGCACCCGGAGGCAAGAGGTCTAACGAGGAGTAGCGGAGGAGCTCACCCGGAGATGGAGAGAAAGCAGAACAGCACCGGCCCGCTGGCCAGGAGTCTGCTAGAGACCGAGGAAGGAGGGCAGAGCAGCACCGGCCCGCTGGCCAGGAGCCTGCCGGAAGCAGAGCAGAGCAGCACCGACCCGATGGTCAGGAGCCTGCTAGAGTCCACAACCCCGCTAGGTCTAGCGGAGATCCTTGCACAGCTCCCCCGAGACCGGGAGTGTGCACAAACTGCCCTGGAGGGCCTCGCAAGGAGGATGGCCCGGGTACAGCGCGAGATACTGGCGGAGTGGAGCCGGGAGATGGCCCAGCAAGCAGAGACCAGTCAACGGAGCACGCTACCCTGGAAGAGGAAGCAGACCGCCTCTGAGGATGGCGCGGGAGGACCCAAGGCCGGAGACGGCGCCGAGGAGGGAGCCGAACGCATGGAGGCAGGTAAAGGGGACGCCTATACCCCAAGCCGTGACACCGCTTACCTGTCCCAGCTCCCCGTCGCAGAGCCCGAAAGTCCCCCTGCTGTGCCCGAAAACGCCATGTCACCGACGCAGACTAGGCCCCAACCGGAAGCCGCCGCCGCGACCCCTGTGACGTCACACGCCTCGACCCCGAGCGTGACCAAGCAGGAAGTACCACCAGCCTGGTCGCAGGGCCTAGAATTCCCGGGCGCCGCAACACCAACAGCGCCCCCTACCTCTGCGGAGCCTCCGGCCTGGTCGCAAGGCCAGGTAGCCCAGGGCGCCGCCGTATTAACGGTGCCCTTCACCTTCCAGGTGCCCCAGGCCTGGCCGCAAGGCCTGGGCAACCCGGGCGCCACCACCACCGCGCCCGCGCCCGTAAAACCAAGGGTGCCACACCTGGGGGAGGACTTGTTCAGCCAGCTCACATGGCCGGACGGGTCTGAAGTAACAATCAGCTATAAGCAAAGAGCAGGAGGAAGACGCCGTTGAGTGCGGCCGACAAGTGATGTAAATAGTTACCCAATCGGGGTATAAAGGAACTGAAACTGAAACTGGAACTGTTGCTGCTGCTAAAATAGTCCCCGTTGGGACCAGTGAACTGTTTACCCGTTAACCCCTTCATCCTACAGGCTGAGGACTGTGAGCAGCCATTCCCTTCCCTCTACCTGGCCGAGGACTGAGAGCGGCCAACTTCCAACTTCCCCTGTATATAGTTGCGCGTCCTAAAGCGCCCCCTACCGGTTTTATAAGAAAACCAGATTTTTCTAAGAGACTGTCGCACTTTTCGCGGACACACGTTGCACAGTGTCCGGAGGAGGAACCAGAGACAAGAGAAGTCTACGAGAATATTTATATAAAAAGTTTTATATATATATAATGTTTATATGTTTTATATGTTCATATAAAAATTTTGTATGTTTTGGTGTTTTTTGTCTTACAGCCCGAGGACGTGCTGTGATTTACCAGGGGGGAATGTAGCACCCTGAGGATTCGGCTGCTACAGGGGTATTGCACCTCAACCCAGAGGTGTGATATTCCACTCCCGGGTAAGGAAGGAGTGTGGAACTGAGCTCAGATAGACTGCATGCATTACATACATCCCATTTCCGGGGAGCAGGCCGACGGCACTCCCACTTAGAAATGTGCAGGTGCGACCGAGCCTGTTCCTGGCTGGAGTGGGAGGGGGGAGGAACATCCCATGTAGTGTAGGGGCAGATAGGGGGAGCAGTCTGGGTAGTGATAGGAGCTCATTGGGTGCTGGTCACCTGAGCTCACACATAGAGGGATATATAAGGAGGGCACCAACTTAGATCAGGGTCAGACGCTGAGAACAAGTCAGTTGGAGAGGAGAGAGAAGGAAACAGCAGCCCTGGAGAGAGAGAGAGGAGAAAGAAAGAGAAAGACCCAGAGGGGGAAGACTGAAGGGACCCAAGAACCCAAATTAGAGCACCGGGTGAGGAGTCAGCAACAGGGTACCGGAACCCAAGCTGGTGGGGGCAAAAACAATCCCCAGCCAGAGACCGGAGACCGTGGGCAGTGTCTGTCACGGTCACCCACCACATTCACCCCGAAGGCACACCACATGCAGGGTCAGGGAACCCAGGGCCAAGGGTGTCCCAAAAGAAGGCCCGAGGGAGCTGGACCTAGGTGAATCCCTGGTGGGGACGGCTGAAGAAAGGACAGAGGGAGAGCTCAGGGCCACGCTCTGGACTTGTTTGGGGGTTGGCCGGATCCAGGACCTGGTGGACGCAGCACGGCTCGGGTGGTCACTAGCAGCTGGAGTGACCAGTACAACATCAGCAGTAAGTAAACACCCTTAACTGCACAACCCGAGTCTGTCTTCATTGCCGGCTGCATCGCACCACCACAACCCCCATCCTCTGCGCCTGTCCCCTCTGAGGCTATACCCCTCCCGTTGGGGGTTATCCCACCAAGCTGCGCATCCACCATCAGCCTCAGCGGACCCTGCAGCAGCGGCGGCCACAGTGACCGCATCACAACGGGTGGCGTAGTCGACACAACGAACTTTAATAACATCAGTAAAGACTGCCACATAACACTGAGCTTGACGCCCTGGGCACGGGACCGGGTCACAGCCGCTCGGAGACTACAACCCCCCCCATCTGATCCGGTGCCGGGTATTCCCCTCAGAAAGGAATATGTCCCAGGGGGCGCGTCATATGCACCTTTGTTCTTTTTACCCATTAGCACTACCACCGTTTTAATATAATTAAGGCTCAGGAATATTTCAATATCAGGAAAATTCAGACCACCATTCTGATATGTTTTGTATAAATATTCTCTCTTTAATTTTTCCATTTTACTCCCCCAAAAAAAAGTAAAAATTAATTTTTGTACTCTTTTTATTTTTTTGTATGGGGACGGAAAGACCCCAGCAACATAAAGTAATATTGGAAGTATTACTGCCTTAATTATAAGTACCTTTCCATTCAATGTCAACTCACGCATTCGCCAAAAATTCAGTTTCTTCTCTATCCGTAACCCACACTCATCCCAACTTTCAGTACCCTTCAGATCATCATTCAGCAATATACCCAAGACTTTAATCGGCCCTTCCATACATGTCACACCATCCATCTTAATCCTACTATCACCAAAACACTTAAAACAACATTTATCCCAGTTTACCCTAAAAGCAGACGCACCACAGAAAAAATCCAATAATAACTTCACTCTACTCATAGACGCAATACTCTCACTCACAATCACCACATCATCCATATATCCCAGCACCTTGACATTCATTCCTTTACTCCCAGGTATTAGCATTCCTCTTATCGCTTTCTCTCTCCTAATCATACATAACAAAGGTTCAATCACACTAACAAACAAAACAGGGGAGAGAGGGCACCCCTGTCTAACACCTGATTTAATCAGGAATTTATCACACAACCAACCATTCACTAAAACTTCACTCGTCACATCATCATACAAACATCTCACACCATCTAGGAACTTCTTAGGGAAACCCATTTTTTCTAACACTTCAAACATAAACACATGCGACACTCTATCAAACGCCTTCTCAAAATCTAAAGCCAACAACATACACTTCTGCTTTCTATCTCTACAGTCTCCCAGCACATCTCTCAACAACAACAGATTATCACTTATACATCTCCCAGGCACAGCACACACTTGATCATCCTTGACAACCTTCCCAATCACTTCACGCATACGGTTTGCTAAAATCTTGCTATACACCTTGTAGTCGGAATTTAGAAGCGTTATTGGCCTCCAATTCCCCAGTTTTTTCTTTTCACCTTTTTTATAGATTAACACAACCACACCTTCTTTCATAGATTCACACAGTTCTCCATTCTCCCACATATACTTACATACTTCCGTCAGATCCGCACCCATGCACTCCCACGCTTTCACATACAACTCTACTGGTATACCATCTTTACCTGGTGTTTTGTTTTTCTGAGCACTGAACACCACCTTTCTCACTTCATCCAGAATCACATCCTCACACAAGTTCTCACATTCATCATTATCCAATTTATCTTCCAAGCTACCTAACACTTCACCCATCAAACCAGAATCAATCCATTTATCCCCATACAGTCTACTATAGAAACCATTCACCTCCTCAATCACACCCTCTCCAGTTATACTCACATCATTCTCATCCAGTAATTCATCCATATCCATTTTTTTCCCATTCATTTTTTTGAAAAAGTATCTGGTACATTTTTCGTTTTTTTCCAGGTGTTCTATTTTGGTTCTGTACATTATTTCTTTCCCCTTTTTCTCAATCACACGTTTTAACTCATTCTTTGCTTCCACTAACAAATCACTCACATCAATCCCAGACATACTGCATTTTTTCAACCATTCAATCCTCATATTTAATTCTTTGAATTTATTTCTATATATGGCGGCTTTCTTGTAGCCCCATTTTCTGAAAAATTTTTTGATTTCTTGCTTCACCCAATCCCACCATTCTAACACACATGCAAACCTGTTTTTATAGTATCCCCACCTTTCATACTTCTTTTTAAACTCACTCATCACTCTTTCATCCTCTAGCAACCTCACATTCAGCTTCCATACACCCCTCCCATGCACAAAGCTCCCTTTCTGTCTGAACATACCCCTCAAACACTCGTGGTCCGAGAAGGGGACCGCACACTACTTAAAACTAATGCACTCCAGATTTTTGGAGAAAAGCATCCTGTCAATACGTGATTCGATCCCCCCTCTGTCCGCCCTATATGTAGGTGGTGGATTGTCCGACCTTAAAGTAGCGGCATCTGAAAAAGAAAAATCTGAAATTAAATGGGATAATTTTTTCCCGGTTACATCACCGGTTTCATCCGTAACACAATTAAAGTCACCAACAAAAATGGTAGGAATCTTTCCTGGCAAAAATAACTGAACCTTTTCCAAGAAAGCAAGACGCTCCTCTTTTCCGGTAGGACTATAGATGTTAACTATTCTTACCCGCCACCCCCTATATTTCACTATGGCAATAATGCACCTCCCCACCTCCACCACTGTGTAGCTGTCCATGCTGCACTCTGCGTTCCCCAGCAGGATCCCCACACCATCGTTCTTATTTACATTAGACCCAGACCAGATGTGCTGTCCATGAGGCCAGTCCTGATCGTCCGGCACTTCTGATAATCCGCACTCCTGCAGGCAGTAAATGTCTGCTCCCAATGATCTGATATACCTGAGCACAGTACACCTGCGTCCTTTAGATTTCATCTGCCTCACATTTAAGGATAGGACATTAAGTGAAGCTTTGGAAGCCATATCAGAACTTTCTTATGGAGATTTCTACATGTCCCCCATTTCTGTATCAGCCTTGTACTTCTGGGGGCTGGCAGCCGGACTGGTAACAGGTGAGGGCAGGAACCCCCTCTAAAAAATCGCAATCAGGGGAGAAAACCAAGTCTGGATAAGCCCGCTCACTCATGGGACTTTCACTGCCCTCATCTGCATAATGATAAGCGAGGCGGGGTTTCTTCACAGCATTCCCCCTGGTCTCTTCAGAGGACCTTGCTGCTGCTGTGAAATCCCCCTGCTCCTTTATTTCACACTTAGTGCCACTGGCACTGACACTCTGCTCCTCCTCTTCATCTGCCTGCAGCTTGTCCCAGGAGACATGGGGCGTTCTGCTCAGTGCCTCCTCCACATCTCCTTCACCACAGGCAGACACAAGTACTGGGAGCTGCTCGCTGAGCTCCATGTCTAGCTCCGCCCCCTCTGACGTCACCGGCTCCGTAGCTCCGCCCCCCACTCTCACTGCAGATACAGAGGCTGCTGCTGGAGCGCTCTGAGTCACAGGGACGGCAGCACTCACAGGTGTGAGATTCAGCAGCTGATTGCCTGAGGGCAGCTGATTACCTGCAGCTGAGGAGGCAAGTAACTCTTCACTGACAATGGAGTCAGCTCCATGAGGTCGGCTCTGCTGCAGAGCATTGCTACCAGGCATTACAGGGCTGGCAGAGGCAACCTGGGCATACAGCCTGGCTCCACCAGTGCGTGCCCTGCAATCCCTGTACACATGTCCAGACTCCCCACAGCCATTACATACAACAGGGTTGGGGCAGTCCTTTGCACGGTGCCCAGGTAGATTACATTTTCTGCAGAGCATTGCTTCAGGGCAGTTCTCCTGCATGTGGCCATAGGAGTTACATTTGCGGCAGTAAAAGGGGGCTTCAGGGAAAAATAAATATCCATTATTCCTGCCAATGCTGAAATTTAAAGGGGGATAGTGGAAACCCCCAGGGCCCTGAGGGTCTATCCCAAAACGGACAAAGAACTTGTGCTTCCCAGTCCACAGTCCAGACTCCATGCTAACTACTCTGTGGGCATACTGTACATAGGAACAATGTCTTTTAAGGAAATCTGCTATTTCTTCCAGGGGGACAAAGGGATTATGCATGAAAACCACTAAGGGTATGTCCCCTCTAGAATAAAGGACTGTGAAAGTAAGTCCTGAAAGCAAGTCATTGTCAGCATTTTCACTGAGGGCTCTGTACAGGTTCTGGCATGCACCAACAGAAGAAAAAACAAGCACATACCGTCCCTCTCTCCTGAATTCCTGCAGGCATACGATCTCCTCCTTCTTTACCTTCAGTATGTCATAAAGCACCATATTGACCAGGTATCCCAGTGAAAAATGCATTCTCTTCTCCTGCGCGACCTCGATCCTGAAACCATTACGGACCCGGGCATCCCCGGTCCCTGCGAAGTGGACAACTACTCCCATCCTTTCCAGGTTCGCCTTCTCTCTCCACCACTCCTTTTAGTACAGCATAGCTGTACTAGCCTTTAAAAGACCAGACCAGGCATACTGCACTTGATCTTAGCCAAAAGGCCGAGAAGCGATAACCAGAATTGGTTTCAAACTACGGAGCCACCCAAGGATCCTGAAAAGTCCATTTGTGGAGATGAGCTCCTGGACTCCCGTTAAGAAGACATGTTGTCAACCTCTAGATCCCTTACATGCCTGCACTTTTCGGCTTGCTGCTGCTGCAATCCACGCGTTTTAGATCTGCATAACTCCACCTCTTTAAACACAGCACCTTCACCCCCTGCTGTTCCCACCCGCCTCAACACCGTTGGAAGGGAGGAGAACCAATTAAGGCGGGGGGTGGGGTGGAACGAGCAGCTGTCTACCCTTAGCAGGAGGGCTGCTGATTACATACCTCTCCTGCTGCTGCTGCTGCTGGCTGTCCAGCAGCAGACTGAAGGTGGCTGCTGCTGTGCACAGGTATATAAAGGCTCAGAGCCTATTATGACACGCGCAGCCAGCGTTCCATTGCCACATTCCATCTACTGCAGGCAGGATACCTGGCTGGCTGAATGTCGCTGAGAAGCTCACAGAGACCGCCATA
>NW_027368072.1:0-52523 GCF_046119375.1 Phyllobates terribilis
AAATGCCACCTCATCAATCCGTGTGCCTTGATCACTTCACCAGAATTAATCAACGGCTTGGAGTGATTTGGTTTTGTTCTCCATGTGTTGATCCACGCCACATAAGCAATCCGTGTGCTTTAAGCTCTAACAAACTCTTGCCACGCTGGCGATCCCTGGAGTCGCGTCCCAAAGAGTGTGAAGTTCTTCTCGCACCTTCCTGTGCACGCAACTTGCACTCTCCCGCTTTACCAGCCTTCGAAGCGTCTAGATTTGTTCTCCTGTGCTCTGGCACACCCTAAGCTTCAATGGAACCTCGTGATCAACTTTCTTCAACTACATTCAAGCGCATACCTATGCCCTCGAAGCTCGATCACTCTTACTTCTTGGTCTTGAATGGATTTATTAAACACCGTTTGCGAAACTTACTTTCTCCGCTTGGTGTTAAGCGCGACTGTGACCAGTCAAGCGCATCTCTAAGTGACTTAAGCGCATCCTTACAAATATGGCAATGACCTGGAAGGCTTAAAAACACTAAGAGATTAAACATATTAGTTTGTTATCATCAAAACACAGAGAAATACATTGAGCTTTAATATTCCTACCAAAGCTCAACTAACAATTTCCCCCTTTTTGATGATGACAAACTGTAAACAGGTAAGCTCATGAATACTTTCTTAAGTGACCAAAATGAAATCAATAATATCAATTTAATCAAGTATTCAGATTCGGAATTGGATCAAAGTAACTTACCAAGGTACTTAACCATACCAGTTTTCAATTCCCCCTGAATTCAAGCACGATCTCATACTTCCCCCTTAATCAAAGAGAAATTTACCTGTGTTTTTCCCCCTTTTGACATCATCGAAAAATTCAAAGCAAAGTCATACGATAAGAAAGATAGTAGAGTGCGCTTGCTAGCTAAGACGTCAACAAATCTTAAGAAAGAAAAGTGAGCAACTCAAGTAAAGACAAGTCAAGTTAGTAAGGCTCTCAGAGATATAAAAATCAGAAGCATACTATATTGTCATTTCAAGTACAAACTGCACAAAAGAAGTTGGAGTCCTAGCGAGCTAATTCAAAAATCACAAAAACATAGCAGAGAGAAAAAAAGAGAATCAGCAAATGCGCTTAAAAGCGCAACCAACACAACTACTCATGGGCGACCACCCCGTTCTTCATTGAACTTCTCCTGGACAAGCTTGAGCATTGAAGACATGATCTCTACCATCTCGCCGAGACGCTTTTCTACCCGTTCCTGATGCGCTTCCATAGAAGCAACTATAGCAGATAAATCAGCGGAACTGGAGGAGACCCGAGCGCGAGGGCTCAACTCAGAGCGCGAGCTGGATTGGGGTTTCTCCTCATTCTTGGGCAGAAGTAAGGCAACGATAGCGTCTGTGGTGAGAAAAGTAGAGCAGGCATAGTCAGGGAGAGAAGGTTCATACAGTCCATCTGCTCGAAGCATCTTGCAAATCAAGTGAGGAAATGGCAGAGGTCCTGAAGTGGCAGCGCGACACAACACCAAATGGCTCATCATGAGCTGAGCAGTGTTGACTACCTGGTTTGATATTACGGCAGCCATAATGCAGCAGTCAGCTATAGTCACCTTATCACGATCATAGTCTCTCGGCGTGATGTTGGTGATGATGAAGTGGTGAAGGAGGCGCTTGGAGGGTCGAAGAAGATCAACGAAGAGCGTACCTTTAGGCACATTCGGGCCAAATACTATCTTCTTCAGCGCAGACGCTCCAGCCGGCCAATTCTTCTTATACAGTCTGCCAAAGCCGCTTGATTGCTCTGTTAGCCCGATAGCCTTTGCCAGATCCTTTACTCTAAAACACTCCTTTGAATTTCCTCTCCAGGTGAAGGTTACTGAGCTGTACTCCGGGTTCGGTGGTGGATACTCCAAAGCTGCATAAAACTGGTAGACCATGGCGTTGTTGCAGCGCGCTGGCTCGGTTTCCAGCGTATCCCAGCCCTGAAAGCTTAGCCACGTAGCAAAGCGGGCAACATGGGACGAGTCTTGGAGGCCAGTGAGTAGATCCGGAGTAACAATCTCTGGATACAGCAGAGAGCGCTTCTGGACACCTTGAGGGACAGAGGGGAAATCAGATAAATTGGTTACCTTAGTGCGCTTCGAGCGAGTAGAAGTCCCAACTTGCTTAGTTGTAGGTGGTGGAGATTCATGTTCCGAGCCATCAAAAGACTCGTGCTCAGAAACTGGAGGAGGAGGATCAACAGCCTTGCGCTTTTTACCTTTACGTCGAAGCGCATCACTCAGCCTATCAGGCTTCTGGGATTGAAACTGCAGAGGCTGAAGGTCTTCATCTGCGTCCGAGTCAGAGGGGATTGAAGCTAAGAACTGGAACTGTTCATCCTGGGGAGAGAGAAGCGCATGCCCTGGAGGTCTTGTCTTTGAACCTGGGCGAGAAGGGGTATCAATGGAGAGAAGCCCTTTACCTTTCGCTGGGGTAGTGTGGGACGTCTCTGCCTGGATTCGTCCAAGCTCTTGTACTGGGTCGTAGCCAGCGAGCTCAAGATCTTGGGCCAACAAGTCCAAGTCAACTGGAGGCGTATGGGCGAATTTAGGCTCAGAAGGTGTTTTGGAAAGATTTTTTGAGGAGGGAGAGGGTTCAGTAGTAAGGTCAATATGAGAAGATGGACCTTTTGGAGATTTAGGAGCGGGAGTGGTTGTAGGAAGTGGTGGTGTAGGGGAGGCCGGTTTAGTGGGAGATGTTACCTCATGAGAAACCTGCTTGGATGGAGGCGGTGTGGAGGATGTAGCTTGGACTATTGATTGAAACTTAGCACGAGTTTCAGGGTCAAGTTCAGAGAGGGCGCTCAGGATTTTGTCCATGGTAGCAAGTGGAAAGAAAATTGGAGAAGGGAGAGTAGAAGAGGAGAGTAAGTGTAAAGGAGTAAAGATGGGAAGGTAGAATTGTAGGGCAAATACCTCGTATATATAGCTCTTTACATCAACTCGGAACCGCTTCAACAAACCAATCACAAAATAGAGCCGTTACCACCAACGGTCCAATAAAATCGCGGCGCAGATCTCTAACGGCTAGATTTCCGACCGTTGCACTGTAAATAGCCGTTACATCACACACGAGCGGCGCGCTTTAATTACGAGAAAAGCCTTGCTTAATTGTTAAGCAAACCCAACCACGAAGGAAACCACCCTGATGCGCTACAAAGCGCAATGTACTGACTGTCCCAAATACACTGAACACTGAAGCGCATGCCTAAACATCACTGATAGCAAGAACTGAAGAAGCACAACACTGATTGAGATGAGTAGTCATGAGAGTGTGATGTCCAGTTCAATTTTTCAAACCAAAATGTAAAGCAATTAATGAATGGAAGATGCACATTTCATATAGGGGACATTAGAGCATTCAATCACTCAAGTTGATGTGGACGTATGTGCATATACATGTAGTATGGTAATTGAGGCTTTATGTCACTAAATGAATACTTCTCTTATGTAGAGCTCAATAAGGACGAGAGAAGCGTTACATCTAGTCAGGCTAGGGACGCCGATGCAATGGATCATTTCAGAGGCATATAATATGGGTAGAAGACGATCACCATTGTCAAGTTTTGGCAAATAAGAGCATGCTTGGATTATGATTATATCAAATCGAGCCAAACAAGTCAGACAAGTTCAATACTTATTTATTTCAAGAATCAATCAAAAGCATGCAGACGCAAAGCTATCAAGCGCAAGCGACCATAGTTCGTACCTTGATACTAAGCTCGCTAGTTCTAGTCAAATAGAGGAATACTTACAGGGCCATTGCCTCGAAGCTAATGGAGCTGAATGAGACCAAGCTGAACCCTGAGGTTTAAGAATACCTGACGATTAAGCGCCTTAGTGAAGATATCTGCCAATTGCCCTTCTGAAGATACGTGAATAAGCTCAATATTCTTGCGCTCCACATGGTCTCTCAGAAAGTGATGTCTTACGTCGATGTGCTTCGTTCTTGTATGATGGACAGGATTCTTCGAAACACATATAGCGCTAGTATTATCACAAAATATAGATATAGTATCAAGAGTAATACCATAGTCAACGAGCTGTTGCTTTATCCACAACACTTGAGCGCAACATTGCGCTGCCGCTATGTATTCAGCCTCAGTCGTTGAAAGCGCTATGCAGTTTTGTTTCTTGGATCCCCAGGAGACTAAGCAGGGGCCAAGGAACTGTGCCATGCCACTAGTGCTCTTTCTATCAGCCAAATAACCTGCATAATCTGCATCGGTATAGCCAACAAGAGAAAGACCGCCCCCTTTGGAGTACCAAAGGCAAAGATCGTCAGACCCTTTTAAATACCTGAAGATGCGCTTTACATGAGCAAGGTGAGAAACGCGAGGGTCTGACTGGGATCGAGCGCATACACTAACAGCAAAAACAATATCGGGACGTGAAGCAGTCAAATACATTAGAGAACCTATCATACCTCGATACAAGGTTTCATCTACCTTCTCAGCCATAAGATCTGTGTCCAGTTTTGTAGTAGTGGAGAGAGGAGTAGGGCAAGGTTTAGAATTTTCCATTTGATACTTCTTAAGCAACTCTTTGATGTATTTCTGCTGGTGAATCTCAATGCCTTCATCCATTTGGTTGACTTGAAGCCCTAGAAAGTACTTGAGCTCACCAATCATGCTCATGCTGAATTTGAGGCTCATGGTGTTCTTAAAGTCTTCTACTAGCTGCAAGTTAGTAGAACCAAATATAATATCATCAACATAAATTTGAACAATGAGAATATCACCTTTCACTTCCCTTATGAAGAGGGTTTTGTCCACCAAACCTCTCTTGTAGTCATTTGCCAACAAGTACTTAGATAGACAATCATACCAAGCGCGAGGGGCTTGTTTTAGTCCATATAGCGCTTTGTCAAGAAAGTACACGTGGTCTGGATAAGCTGGATCTTCAAATCCTGGTGGTTGCTTGATATAGACCTCCTCATTAAGCTTACCATTGAGAAAGGCTGTCTTCACATCCATTTGAAATAGCTTGAATCCTTTGTGCGCTGCGTAGGCTATCAACAGTCGAATTGCCTCTAGACGAGCTACTGGTGCGTACGTTTCATCGTAGTCAATGCCCTCTTGTTGATTGTAACCCTGTGCAACAAGACGCGCTTTGTTTCGTACCACCACTCCACTATCATCCAGCTTGTTTCTGTATACCCAGCGCGTGCCAATTATGCTTCTATCACCTGGCCGGGGTACTAGACGCCAAACTTGGTTACGCTTGAACTCCTCCAACTCTTCTTGCATGGCTATTATCCAATCTGGATCTTGAAGCGCAACTTGTATGGACTTGGGTTCCTGTAAAGAAACAAAAGCACTACAAGCAAGCATATTACGAATGTTAGAGCGAGTCTGGGTACCTTTTTCATACTGAGATATGATCGCAGAAACTGGATGTGAGTCCATCTGTTGATAATCGCGCACGGTGACCTCTGTGTTGTCTGGTAGCTTCATCGTTGTAGTTTTGGACAAGCTTTCACTACCATCAAAAGGGCCACTGGGTCTCGCTTGAGAACTTCCAGGTTGTGCTTCACCAATACTAGATCCCGCTTGAGAGCTAGAAGGGGTAGAAGAAGTAACAGAGGGAGTTACCTGACCTGGAGAAAGAGGTGAAGAGGGAGCAAGATCATTAATGGATGGTCCACTTTCATGATCTTCATTCTGAGTGTTGTCCTCTTGAGTTGCTTCTTCTCTGGGAATGCAAGCTTCTGTGACCAAAGGCAGAGAAGCGCATCTTCCACTATCATCGTCGTCACTTTCCATTCCTGAAGAAGGGATAGAAGGTAGCGCTTGAGGACTGGAAAGAGAAGCTGGAAGTGGATCATGACTGGAGAATGGATCATCGTTGAATTCTGGAACACTTTCAAGCTCTCCTTCATTGAATTTCACGTGGATGCTATCTTCTTCTATCTGAGTTCTCAGATTGAGTACTCTATATCCTTGACTTGTAGGTGCATATCCAAGGAAGATAGCCTCGTCATTCCTAGCATCAAATTTACCCAAAAGATCTCTCCCATTGTTATGGACGTAACACTTGCAACCAAACACCCTTAGGTGAGAGATATTTGGTGTACGCCCTTTAAGCAGTTCATAGGGAGTTTTCTCAAGAATAGGCCTTAAGAAGGCACGGTTAGTTATATAACATGCAGTGCTCACAGCTTGAGCCCAATAGTATGAAGCGACACCACTAGAGAGTAGCATTGTGCGTGCCATCTCTTGAAGTGTCCTATTCTTGCGCTCAACCACACCATTTTGCTCAGGGGTTCTAGGGGTGGAGAAATTATGATCAATACCCCTATCCTCACAAAATGATAGGAACTCACCATTTTTGAATTCAGTTCCATTGTCAGAACGAATTGAACAAATGGGGAGCCCTAGCTTCTTTTCCAGTAAAAGCGCAAGAGCTTGAAACTTTGCAAAGGTTTCGCTCTTGTGCCTCAAGAAAAGAGTCCAGGTATAGCGAGAATAGTCATCAACTATTACAAAAATATAGCGATTGCCTCCCTTACTCTGCGTTCGTAGTGGTCCACATAAGTCCATGTGGATAAGCTCAAGGGGAGCTTTAGTCTGCACTACCTTGATAGAGGGAAAGGAGCTACGAGTCGCTTTAGCCTTTGAGCAGTCTGAGCATGAAGTCATAGACTCTACCTTGATGCGAGGAAGACCACGAACAAGATCTTTGGACTGAAGCTTGTTGAGTAAATGTAGACTTGCGTGTCCCATTCTCTTGTGCCAAAGATTTGTTGTCTCAGCGAGTGTAGCTAGACAAAGGTTGCACTTAGGAGAGAAGGAGTGGTCGAAGAGGTAGGTGTTATCTATGCGCTTGCCCTTGAGAAGCACCTCTTGTTCAGGGTTGACCACTGCACACTCAGTTGTGCTAAACCATACCTTATTACCTCCTTGGTCGCATAGTTGTGCTACACTCAGTAGATTGAACCTGAGGTTCTCTACTAAGTTTACATCTCCTATCTGAATAGCGTTGTTGAGATGCGCTCGTCCTTTAGCAATGATCTTACCTTGCTTTTTGTCACCGAAGGAGACGTTGCCTCCTTCCTTAGCTTGGAATGAACGTAGTAACTGTGGATCACCCGTCATATGGCACGAGCAACCGCTGTCGATATACCACCTACATTTCATCCCAACCTGCAATAATAGAGATCAAGCTTTGATCTCCCATCGAAGCTTGCGCTTCGTGGGAACATTAGACATAGCTATTTCTGAGTTAGTCTTTTGGACTGGCTCATAATAGCTAGGATCGTTCAGATCCAACACAATGTAAGGTCGCGCTGGACGAAGCGCACCTCTGTGTCCTGAAGCGCAACCGTGCTCAACTGAGGACTGTTGAATACGTGTGCGCTTGCCTTTAGTTTTAGCCATTGGCTTATAAGGCTTACTCTTAAGAACCTTCAAGTCTCTGCACTCACGCTTGTCATGTCCATTTTGACCACAAAAGGTACAGTAATGGTTACCTCTTACGTAACCATACTTTCCCTTTCCCGGTCTAAATGGTTCTTTCTTTTGCAAGACGGGAGGCTGAGTTGGGGTAAGCGCTTGTTTCTTATACAGATGATGCGCTTTTCCCCCACGAAACCACTCTTTGGTTTCTGAAGGTTGTTCCTCAAGTACCTTAATCCTGCTCTTTAAATGAGAGTTTTCACTCTTGTAAGCAGTAAGGTCTTGTTCAAGTGATTTGATCTTAGAAGATATTTCACTTGCTTGAGGAGGAATGGCGGAGGAGGAAGATTCCTGGGGGACATAACCCAATCCAGGTCTAGCTTTAACAAAGCCGGTTTGAGAAACAGGCTTTGTTTCCACTAACTTAGTAAGAACATCAAGCTTTGATATGATCTGATCAAGCTTAACATCTTTGGTTGAGAAAGAGTTACCTTCTAACCCTTTACCATGACAAAGTTCACAAGATTTAGAAGGGAGTGTGTTTTTGTCATGTAAATGTTTAGAAAGCTCAACCAGTTCTTCCTTAGCATTATCTAGTTCAACATGTCGTGCTCTAGCATCAGTTACTAGAGACTTATGTTGAACCATAAGCTCTTTTAGAAGGTGGACAAGATTGCGCTTGGGAAGAATATCAAGGTTCAGGTCATTTACCTCAATCTCAGATCCAGAGTCTGAGTCAGATGCAGCGCCAGCCATTAAGCACATATCAGGTTGCGCTCCATCGTCCGAATCATCATCAGATTCTCCCCAAAGTGTGACGAAGGCTTGCTTGGGGGGCTGTTTTGAGCTGGAACCTGGATTCACCTTAGGATGAGGGCACGCTTTGGCGAGGTGACCTTTCTCATTGCAGTTGAAACAGGTGAAGTCCCTGAGGTCGCGCTGCTTATATGTATAGTCGCGCTTTTGTTTGTTGAAAAACTTTTTCACAACTTTGGTCATCATAGCAACGTCCCTATCATCGTCGTCTTCTCCTTCTTCATCATTTTCAAGTTTTTGAAGAACACGAGACAACTTGAGCGCCATCCCTCTGTTCTCTCGTTCTGATTGCTTTTCCTCGTTGTTCTTGATTTCCTGCACTTTAAATTTACCTGCAAGCACAGAGATAGGCAAATTCCTAGTTTCCTTGGACTGAAGAAGGATTTGCTTGAGGGTTGTATACTTTGAGTTCACTCCATGAATGAACGCCATAGAATACTCCCAAGCTTTCTTCTCCATTCCAGCAGAAAGCATCTTGTCATACAAGATTTGGCACCGGGAATGATAATCAGAGACGAGCTCAGTTTCCCCCATTCGAATGGAACAAAACTCGCGATTAAGCTCAAAGATACGGTTGTCCTTCATATCATCACTGCCAGAGTGCATGTTTATGATAGCCTTCCACATATCTTGAGCAGTGGGAAGGGACATTACCTTGTCTATATCTTTTCGTGAAAGGGCATTAAGAATGAGCTGTCGCGCTTTAGCATTCTTCTCCATAAGCTGGTACTCTTTTGCTTCCCATTTCGAGTCATCCGCTTCGGAGATTTTCTCATCACCTTTTTCGATAATCTTCCAGCACTGGTAGTCGGTCTGCTGGATGTAATTCCTCGTCATAGTGAGCCACCATTCAAGTTCGCCTTCGACAAGGACATGGGGCTTGGCGAGAGAAATACCGAGGTTGAAGCTGGCCATCGTTCTAGACTTGAGAATCCTTTTTGAACCTGTAAAAGGATTAGTGCAAATAGCTAACCCTGGCTCTGATACCAATTGAAGGAAATAACACGTCACCAAAGTAGAAAACACGTGTTTTGATCAGCTATTGTTCTCTGTCACTAAGGTTCATTAAGCCTTAGTTGCGCTTAACAAGGATTCAATTGCGCTTTGAATGCTTGGCTTGCGCTTAACCTTTGTTGAACTGTTAGTAATGAATTTACTAAAGTCCTTAAGTGCGGAATAGGTTAGACAGACAATAAAGCGCGCTTTAAGATGTTAAAGCGCACCTATATTTGCACACACAAGAATTTCAAAAGGTGAGAACCCTAAGTCACTAGCTGACTCGGGATAAAACTCACCACTACACTTGTATTGATTAAGAAGTGATTACAATCTCTCGCTTCAACACAAGAAGCTCACTCGTAAGCACTCTCTCTACAATACTCTCAGTTCAGCTCTTTGAAGAACAAAGGCACTCTCAACACTCTCTGATTACAAACGAAATATCTCTTAAGCTCTCTCTAGCTTCCTATATTCTCAACGTTTGCCACCCTTGAAATGAATGAAATAGTACTCTATTTATACACAAGTCCTAAGCTAACCCTATAGCTTAACCGTGTAACAAACTGAGACTATATAAAATGCCACCTCATCAATCCGTGTGCCTTGATCACTTCACCAGAATTAATCAACGGCTTGGAGTGATTTGGTTTTGTTCTCCATGTGTTGATCCACGCCACATAAGCAATCCGTGTGCTTTAAGCTCTAACAAACTCTTGCCACGCTGGCGATCCCTGGAGTCGCGTCCCAAAGAGTGTGAAGTTCTTCTCGCACCTTCCTGTGCACGCAACTTGCACTCTCCCGCTTTACCAGCCTTTGAAGCGTCTAGATTTGTTCTCCTGTGCTCTGGCACACCCTAAGCTTCAATGGAACCTCGTGATCAACTTTCTTCAACTACATTCAAGCGCATACCTATGCCCTCGAAGCTCGATCACTCTTACTTCTTGGTCTTGAATGGATTTATTAAACACCGTTTGCGAAACTTACTTTCTCCGCTTGGTGTTAAGCGCGACTGTGACCAGTCAAGCGCATCTCTAAGTGACTTAAGCGCATCCTTACAAATATGGCAATGACCTGGAAGGCTTAAAAACACTAAGAGATTAAACATATTAGTTTGTTATCATCAAAACACAGAGAAATACATTGAGCTTTAATATTCCTACCAAAGCTCAACTAACACACTTGCTTCAACTGCAACGAGAAGGGACACCTTGCTAAAGCGTGTCCTCATCCAAAGGTGAACCAAAGCGCAAGCCCCAGTGAAAAGCAGCCTCCTAAACAAGCATTTGTTACACTTTGGGGTGAATCTGATGGAGACTCTGATGATGGAGCGCAAGCTGATGTCTGCTTGATGGCTGGTAGTAGATCAGACTCGGACTCTGGATCTGAGATTGAGGTAACTGATCTTAACTATGAAATCTTACCCAAGCGCAATCTTATAAATCTTTTAAAATAATTGATGGTTGATCATAAGTCACTAGCTGATGAAGCTAGGGGACTTCTGGATGAGCTTAATTGTTCTAAGGAAGAAGTAGTTGAGCTTTCTAAGCGCTTACATGACAACCCCACTCTCCTGACTAAATCCTATGAGAGTTGTCATGAAAACGAGTTGGAAAGAAACTCTGACTCAACTAAGGATGTAAAGCTCGATCAGATCATATCAAAGCTTGACATTCTTACTAAGCTAGTGGAAGCAAAGTCTGTCCCTCAAACAGCCTTTGTGAAAGCTAGACCTGGATTGGGCTATGACCAACAAGAGTCTTCCTCTAACTTCAGTCCTCCTCAATCAAGTGATTTTTATGCTAAAATCAAATCACTTGAGCAAGACTTGACTGCCTACAAGAGTGAAAACTCTCATTTGAAAAGCAGAATCAATGTTCTTGAGGAACAACCATCCGAAACCAAAGAGTGGTTTCATGGGGAAAAAGCGCATCAACTGTATAAAAAACAAGCACGAACCCCAACTCAGCCTCCAGTTTTACAAAAGAAAGAACCATTTAGACCAGGAAAAGGCAAGTATGGTTACATAAGAGGTAATCATTACTGTACCTTTTGTGGTCGCAATGGACATGACATGCATGAGTGCAAGGACTTGAAAGTCCTTAAGAATCAGCCCTATAAGCCAATGGCTAAATACATGGGAAAGCGCATACGTCGTCGACATTCATCTGTCGAGAACGATTGCGCTTCAGCACAAGCAGGTGCACTTCGTAAAGCGCGGCCTCATATGGTGCTTGATTTGAATGATCCAAGTTATTACGAGCCAGTCCAAAAGACTAGCGGAGTAATAGCTATGAGTAACGTTCCAACGAAGCGCAAGCTTCAGTGGGAAATCAAAGCTTGATCTTCTTCTTTGCAGAATGGAATGAAGAGTAGAAGATTCATGTTTAGCGATTGTTTGTAACGAGCGATCCACTTCGGCTACTCTCATTTCAACATAAGGAGGGAGCGCAAGTCTCCTTCGGGGAAAAAGGCAAGGAAAGATCACGAGATTTATCTAGTACATCATTCAAGGACTTAATATCTCGATGTACACTTTCCACGTGATTATCTGAAGCGCAAGGCATCAAGCTTAATTATATATCTTCAGAAGGGAAAATAACGGATATATTCACCAAAGCGCTTAATCGACAGGTCTTCTTAAACCTCCGAATCCAGCTTGGTCTTATTCGACTCCATTAGCTTAGAGGCAATGGCACTTTAAGTATTCCTCTATGTGACTAGAATTAGCGAGCTTAGTATCAAGGCACAAACTATGGTAGCTTGCGCTTAATAACTTTAAGACATTCATGCTTTATGGTTGTACATCAAAATGAATTAGTACTGAAGTTGTCTTACTTGCTTTGCTTGATTTGTTATAATCCTAGTCCATGCATGCTCTTCTTTGCCAAAAACGTGACAATGGTGATCGTTTTCTACCCCTATTACATGCCTAAGAAATGATCCATTGCATAGGTGTCCCTAGCTTGACTAGATGTAACGCTTATCTCGTCCTTTATTGAGCTCTACATCAGAGAAGTATTCATTTGGTGACATAAAGCCCAATTACCACATTACATGTATATGCACATCCTTCCACATCAATTTGAGTGATTGGATGCTCTAAGGTCCCCAATATGAAATGTGCATCTTCCTGTTCATGAATTTCTTTACATTGTGGTTTGATAATTGAATTGGACATCACACTCTTGCATCTATTCATCTCAGTCAGTGTTGAGCTTCTTCAGTATTATTAGCCAAAGGTGGATTTGGTTGCGCTTCATCTTGTAGCGCATTTCAATGTTGAGGTCTATTGCGCTTTGCAGCGCATCTGGGTGGATTTCCTTCCGAGTTGGGTTTGCTTAACTTTTAAGAAAACGGCTACATTCAACGGATATTTTTAAACGACTCTATTCCTCTTCTCCATGTAACGGCTACTTTCTAGCTGTTGAGTACCCTAGCGCGTCAAATCTGCTTTTTAATTGGACCGTTGGACTTCAAATTCGGCATTGATTTTTATTGGTTGCTGGATCGGTTGAGAGAGGAGGTTAATCGCCTATATAAATCCCTGGTATGTGACCGTTTCTTCCCTTACCACTCGTCTTACCTCTTGCCTCTCTCTCTCTCTTGAAACTCCATTCCCAGCTTCATCAACAATTCACGCAACACTCTACAAAAAAATGGAGAACGTGAATCTTGCCGACCTTGATCCTGCCACTCGTGCCCAGGTCGAGCTGATCATAAAATCCAAATCTTCCTCATCCACTCCATCAGACCCAGACCCAGCTCCTCAAAATGATCCAATCCAAACACAAGAGATTGAAACCTCTACTAAACAGCCTGAAGACCCCATGCTCACTGACGAACCTGAAACCCACACTACACAGCCCAACAACCCCACAAAAGAACCCCTCTTCGGCCATGATCCCAAGGTCGACTTCACTGTTGAGGATCTTGAGTTCCTTGGCTATGATCCAGCCAAGGAGCTTGGACGCGCTTTAGCGGAAACTTCCCACACTACTCCAGCTAAGGGCAAAGGCGTCCTCAAAATCGAGACTCCTTCGAGACCTGGTACCCAGATACGGCCAGGTAAGCAGACATTCGCTTCTCCAAAGGAGCTCCTCGCCATCATTCCTTCCGACTCAGAGGATGATGAGGATTATCATATTCTGCCTCGCCCTGGTATAGACTCTCCATTACCGCTTGCTACGCAGCGCCCAGATCGCCAAAGCCGTAAAGGTAAAGAGTGCAAGGCCCCTGCTCCTCCTCCTCCTCCTCAGACCGAAGAAATAGAGTCCTCAGACGGTTCAGAGCACGACTAGCCTCCTCCCGAGCCAGAACAGAAAGCGACAGGTGCTTCTACACGCTCTAAGCGCACCAAGGTGATTGGGGCAAATGACTTCCCTCCCATCCCTACAGGTATTCAGAAGCGCTCCTTTTTGTTTCCCGAGATAGTCACAGCTGATTCTTTGGGCTTCAAGAGTCTTCCCACGTGTCTCGTTTCTCCACTTGGTTGAGCTTCCAAGGGTGGGATAAGCTTGAGACTGAGCCTGCAAGGTGCAACGACGCCGTGGTCTACCAGTTCTACGCGACTATGGAGTACCAACCTCCTAATCCCGAATATAGTCAAGTGTGGTTCTACTGGCGTGGCAACTCAAAGGAGTCCTTCTTGGTGAAAGACCTTGCAAAGGCTATTGGGCTCACAGGGCAAGCGACTGGTTTTGGCAGACTTTACAAAAAGAATTGGCCAGCAGGCGCTACAAAGCTCAAGAAGGTTGTTTTTGGTCCAAATGTTCCCAAAGGCGCTCTTACCATTGATTTGCTCAAGCCAAGCCGCAAGTTGCTACACCATTTTATCATCACTAACATCACTCCTCGGGACTATGATCTAGAGAAGGTAACGATAGCGTATTGTTGCATCATGGCTGGAGTGATTTCGAACCAGGTAGTGAATACAGTGCAGATTATGATGAGTCATTTAGTTCTTTGCCGAGATGTCACTTCTGGTCCTCTGCCTTTCCCGCATATCGTGTGTAAGATGCTCCAAGCTGATGGCCTCTACGATCGATCGCTCCCAGATTATGCCTGCTCTACCTTCCTTACCTCTGATGCGCTTGTTGCTATTCTACTTCCAGAGTTGAAGATACACATCCCTCTTCCTCGCGCTCTGACCTTAGCCCTCACGCTCGACCTTCCTCTAGTTCTGCAGATCTGTCGAGTGTTGTGGCTTCACTTGAAGCGCATCAGGAGAGAGTTGAGAAGCAGTTGGGGGTGATGATTGAGCTGATAACGAAGATGGTGTCGATGGTTCAAGAGAAGTTTGAGTCTGAGAAGGGTGGTAGTAGTTAAGCTGTTGTGATGGTTGCGCTCTTAAGGGCATTTGCTGATTTCATTTTTTCTCTCTCTGCTTTGTTTAAGTTTTTTTGTGAACTAGACTGTTAGGTATCCTATCCATTTTGTGGCAGTGTATTTTGAATGATAAATGAAGTATGCGTTTGACTTTTATAACTCTGATAGCTCTGCTGACCTGACATTTTAGTACTTAAGTTGCTTGTTGTGCGCTATTCTGACTTGTTTATCTTATTAGCTAGAAAGCGCAACCTACTATCTTTCTTGCTGTATGACTATGCTTGTTTTTTCAATGATGTCAAAAGGGGGAAGAAAATAGGAACATATCCTTCTTTGATTAAGGGGGAAGTTGAGACCGTTCTTGAACTTAGGGGGAATTCGAAATCTGAAGGTAAAGTACTTGGTAAATATACTTTGACCTGTTTTCGAATCTGTGTATATGATTAAATTGATGTTTTTGTCTTCATTTTAATCACTAAGGAAAGTTTTTTTGAGCTTACCTGTTATATAGTTTGTCATCATCAAAAAGGGGGAAATTGTTAGTTGAGCTTTGATAGGAATGTTAAAGCTCAATGTATTTCTCTTTGTTTTGATGATAACAAACTAATCAATTTAATCTCTTAAATGTTTTAAGCTTCCCAGGTCATTGCCATATTAGTTGGGATGCGCTTGACTGGTCTCAGTCGCGCTTAACACCAAGTGGAGAAAGTAAGTTTTGCAAACGGTGTTTAATAATTCCATTCAACTATTGAAGTGAGTATTAACGAGCTTCTAAGGCATAGAAGATGCGCTTGAATGAAGCGGATGTTGTGTTGATCACGAGGTTGCACCAAAGCAAAGGGTGCACGTTATCGCAGAAGAATAACGCCCAAACGTGAGGAAAGGCTGGTAAGCGGGAAGATTCAAACCGAGTGTGCAAGAGGCGCGAAAAGGGTTTGAAGGCTTTTGTGATGCAACCCTAGGGATTGTCAGCGTGGAGGAAGGTTGTTAGAGCGAAATGCACGGATTGCTGAGGTGGCGTGCATCAACAAGAAGAGAACAAAACCAATTCAATACAAGCCGTTGATTAATTCTGGTGAAGTGATCAAGGTGCACGGATTGATGAGGTGGCATTATGCTTAGTCCTTGTTTGTTACACGAATTAAGTTAGAGGTATAGCTTAAGGTTTGTGTATAAATAGAGGACTGTTGCATTCACTCTAGATGTTACAAACTGAGAGAATTATAGAGAAGCTAGAGAGAGCTTAAGTGATATACTTGTTTATAATCAGAGAGAGTGTTGAGATTGCCTTCATTTGTTCTTTAGAGCTGAACTCAGTATTGTAGAAGAAGTGTTACGAGTGAGCTTCAAAGTGATTGAAGCTAGAGTTGTAATTGTTTCTTCTATTAATACAAGTGTAGTGGTGAGTTTTATCCCGAGTCAGCTAGTGACTTAGGGTTCTCACCCTTGAGAAACTTTGTGTGTGCAAATAGAAGTGCACTTTAACAACTTAAAGCGCGCTTAATTGTCTGTCTGACCTCTTCCGCACTTAAGGACTTTAGTAAAATCATTACTAACAGTTCTACATAGGTCAAGCGCATCTCAAGTATTCAAAGCGCAATTAAATACTTGTTAAGCGCATCTAAGGCTTAATGAACCTTAGTGACAGTGAACAATAACTAATCAAATACGCATCCTACAAATCCTAACGAGATTAGTTCATCATTTAACAAAACATAGTAGGGAGTAAGAGAAACAAGCAAAAGCGCTTTAGAAGCGCAACCATCACACAAGCACACTAACGACGTTCATCAGCCTCTATCATTAACTGAGTAATCCTGTCCATCCCAGTGTGAACCAATGCAGCAAACTTCTCAACTGATTCACACAACTCTGCCAAACGTCACTCAACCCTGTCATGGTGCGCTTCCAGGGCAGCGATGATACCTGAAACATCTGTAGAAGCAGCAACGATTGGAGGACGTGGACTGTGATCTGACCTGGAGATGGAAGGATGAGCACCCTCTTGCTTGTATAGAAGAATCGCGAAGATGGAATTACTTGTGAGAAAGGTCGAACAATCGTATTCCTTGAGAGCAGTGTCGTAGAGCCCGGCAGCTTTCAACATTTTACAGATAATATGAGGGAATGGAAGGGGACCTGATGTAGCAGCGCGACACAATACGAGGTGGCTCATCATTATTTGAGCAGTATTTACCACCTGGTTTGAGAGTAATGCCGTCATTATGCAACAATCTGCGATGATCACCTTTTCCCGGTCGTAATCACGAGGAGTAATATTTGTGATGATGAAATGGTGAAGCAGACGACGACTTGGCTTGAGGAGGTCGACGGTTAAGCTGCGCTTTGGGAAAGGTGAGCCAAACACAACTTCCTTCAGCTGTTTAGAACCGGTAGGCCAATTCTTTTTGTAGAGACACCCAAAGCTATTAGACTGTCCGGTGAGCCCTATCGCTTTTGGGAGATCCTTGACCAGAAAAGTCTCCTTAGTATTACCGCTCCAGTTGAACCAAACTTATGAATACTCTGGGTTTGCAGTGTGGGACTCCATGGTTGCATAGAACTGGTACACCATCGACTCGTTGCAATGCGCTGGTTCGGTTTCAAGCTTATCCCAGCCTTGGATACTGAGCCACCTGGAGAAACTCTTTACGTGGGAGGAGTCTTTCAGCTCAACTAGAAGATACTATGTCATAATTTATGGATAGAGAAAGGTGCGCTTGGCTATACCTGGAGGGACTGGAGGAAAGGAATTGGCACCGATTGTTTTGGTGCGCTTTGCTCTTGTAGATGTACCTTTTTCCTAAAGCACCTCTGGAGGAGGAGAATCGTGCTCAGACCCGTCAGAAGATTCTACTTGCTCGACAACTGGAGCCTTGCGCTTACGGCCATGGCGTCGAACAAGATCGCTTTGTCAATCCGGACGATGATTAGATAGATGAAGAGGTGAGTCAGAACCAGTACGTTGGACGATGAAGTCGTCATCATCCGACTCTAAAGGAAGAGAGGCAAGCATCTGTTGTGGAGACAGAATAGAAGGGGCGGCTAACCTGGAAGGTGTATCAACCCCAAGCGCACCTTTGCCTTTAGCAGGTGTAAATAATGTCTTCTCCAGAGCAGCTTGTTCGGCAGGGACATATGAAGTAGCCTTTTCAGCATCCTTCTCTAAATCAGAGATAACCTTTGCCACCTGATCTTCATCGTATCCTGACAGTTCGAGGTCTTGGGCCATGAGGTCTAGATCAATGGTAGAGGGCTTTGGTGCAGTAGGAACATCTGAGGTAGGAATAGGGTCAGTGGTAGGATGTAGAGGTGTGTTTAAGGAGGTTGTAATCTGAGGAGCTTGAGTTTGTGGATGTGTGGAGGTAGATGGGACAACCGAGGAAGAGGATTGAGCTTTTAGGAGAGACTCAACCTTTTCCTGGGTTTCGGGGTCAAGAGCGGCAAGATTTAGGTTTTCCATGGCAAATTTGTGTGAGAGAGGGATCAAGAGAGAGTAGAGTAATCGGAGTTTGAGAGAGAGAGAGAGAGTTGGCAAGTGAATAAGGCTAGGGTAAATTGGAAGGGACTATTTACCTCATATATATAGGTGCTTGACAACCAATCTCCACCGAAGAAATCAACGATCCAGATTAAACTTGAAGGCAACGCAATAGGGGGTGGCGCGGTCCAATAGAAATCAAGATGTGACAAGCTGCTTCTCCCAACGACTATAAACGCAGGTAGCCGTTTACCTCTGAAACTGAAAAAGCACCTTTTGCCAACTAGCCGTTACCTCGGTGCTAAGCAAACTTCAAACTCAATAGTCAAACTAGCCGTTGTGATGAAGCTCAACACAAAAATGTTCTACCAACAAAAGCTCAACCATAAACACCACGTGCCAATAAAATCTGATGAAGCACAAAGCTGACTGAAGCCGTTAGATATAAATGTGTGATGTCCAGTGTGAAACTTACCAACCACTATGCAAAGAATATAATGAACAGGAAATGCACATTTCAAGTTGGGGACATTAGAGCATTCAATCACTCAAGTAAAATGTAAGCGTATGTGCATATAATGAGGGAATTGAGCTTTTTGTCACCAAATGAATGCTTCTCTAATGTGGAGTTTAATTAAGGATGAGAGAAGCATAACATTTAGTCAGGATAAGGACACCTATGCAATGGATCATTTCTTAGGCATGTAATATGGGTAGAAGACGATCACCATTGTCAAAGTTTTGGCAAAGAAGAGCATGCAATTGACTAAGATCATATCAAATCAAGCTAAACTAGAAAGATAACTTCAGAGCTAATTCAGTTTAATGAACAACCATAAAGCATGAATGAATCAAAGCTATCAAGCACAAGCTACCATAGTTCGTACCTTGATACTAAGCTCGCTATTTCTAGTCAATAGGGAAAATACTTACAGAGTCATTGCCTCAAAGCTAATGGAGTCGCATAAGACCAAGTTGAACCCGAAGATTTAAGAAAGTCTGTCGCATAAGCGCTTTAGTAAAGATATCCGCTATTTGCCCTTCTGAAGATACATGACTAAGCTCGATGTTCTTGCGCTCCACATGATCACGCAGAAAGTGGTGTCATACATCGATGTGTTTAGTCCTTGTATGATGTACTAGATTCTTGGACACACATATTGCGCTGGTATTATCGCAGAAGATAGTGACAACGAGCTGTTGCTTTATCCATAGTACTTGAGTGCTACATGAAGCCGCTGCTATGTACTCTGCTTCTTGTCGTTGAAAGCACAATGCAATTCTGCTTCTTGGATACCCAAGATACAAGACATGGTCCAAGAAACTGAGCCATTCCACTAGTGCTCTTGCGGTCTGCTAAATAACCTGCATAATCTGCATCAGTGTAGCCAACAAGAGATAGACTCCCCCCTTTGGAATACCAAAGGCAAAGATCATCAGACCCCTTAAGATATCTAAGGATGTGCTTGACATGAGTTAGATGGGAAGCGTGAGGGTCTGAATGAGATGGAGCACAAACACTAACAACAAAGACTATATCAGGTCTAGAAGCAGTCAAATACATGAGAGAACCAACCATACCTCTATACATCGTTTGGTCTACCTTCTCAGCCATAAGATCTTTATCAAGCTTTGTTGTGGTTGAGAGTGGTGTAGGACATGGTTTGCTATCCTCCATTTGATATTTCTTGAGTAGCTCTTTGATGTATTTTAGTTGATGAATTTCTATACCTTCGTCCAGTTGATTCACTTGAAGCCCGAGGAAGTACTTGAGCTCACCAATCATGCTCATGCTAAACTTGAGGCTCATGGTGTTCATGAAATCCTCTACAAGCTGCAAGTTAGTTGAACCAAAAATAATATCATCAACATAAATTTGGACAATAAAGATATCGCTCTTAGCTTCCCTGATGAAGAGGGTCTTGTCCACTAAACCTCTCTTGTAGCCGTTAGAATGTAGATACTTCGAAAGACAATCATACCAAGCGCGAGGAGCTTGCTTAAGACCATAAAGCGCTTTGTCTAAGAAGTATACATGATCTGGATAAGCTGGATCTTCAAATCCTGGTGGCTGCTTAACACACACTTCCTCATTCAAATTACCATTGAGGAAAGCAGTCTTCACGTCCATTTGATACAACTTGAATCCCTTGTGTGCACCATAAGCGATCAACAAACGAATAGCCTCTAGCTGAGCAACTGGTGCATATGTTTCATCATAATCTATCCCTTCTTGTTGATTATAACCTTTTGCAATAAGTCAAGCTTTGTCACGAACCACTGCTCCACTATCATCCAATTTGTTCCTGAAGACCCAGTGCGTACCAATGATGGTTCTATCACCTGGCCGGGGTACTAGACGCCATACCTGGTTGCGCTTAAACTCTTCTAGTTCCTCTTGCATGGCAATAATCCAGTTTGGATCCTGAAGCGCGACTTGTATAGACTTTGGTTCTTGTAAAGAGACAAAAGCACTACAAGCTAGCAAGTTAAGAACATTAGAACGAGTTTGGGTACCTTTCTCAAACTGAGAGATGATTGCAGAAACTGGATGGGCATTCATTTATTGATGATTCCGCACTGTGACCTCAGTACTATCTGGTAGTGTCATCGTGGTAGTCTTGGACAAGTCTCTAATTCCACCAGAAAGGTCACTTGGTCCCGCTTGAGGACTGCTAGGTCGCGCTTGACCACTACTAGATCCCGCTTGAGAGCTAGAAGGTCCAGCTGGAGTAATTAAGGGTGTTACCTGACCTGAGTGTGATGATGAAGGTGTAGCTTGATCTTGATCTTGATTGGATGGTCGACTTCCCTGATCTGTATCCTGAGTGTTGTCCTCTAAAGTAGCTTCATCACTTGGATTGCTAACTTCTGGAGCCAAAGGCCGAGAAACGCAACCTCCACAGTCGTCATCGTCACTTTCTATGCCTGGGGAAGACGTAGAAGGATGAGCTTGAGGAATGTGTGGAGAAGCTTGAGGTAGATCAGGGCTAGCAAATGGATCATCATTCATCTCTGCTACGCTATCGAGTTGGCCTTCATCAAACTTCACATGTATGCTATCTTCTTCCCTCTGAGTCCTCAGATTGAGCACCCTGTACCCCTTTCTATTAGGAGCGTAACCTAGAAAGATAGCATCGTCGTTCCTGGCATCAAATTTACCTAAGAGATCCTTCCCATTGTTATTGACGTAGCACTTGCAACCAAACACTCGTAAGTGAGAGATATTAGGAGTACGTCCTTTGAGCAACTCATATGGGGTTTTCTCTAGGATTGGCCTTAATAAGGCTCGGTTAGTAATATAGCATGCCGTGCTTATAGCTTGTGCCCAATAGTAAGAAGCGACACCACTAGAGAGTAGCATTGTTTGTGCCATCTCTTGTTGGGTCCTATTCTTGTGCTCAACAACACCATTTTGCTTAGGGGTTCTAGGTGTAGAGAAATTATGATCTATACCCCTTTCATCACAAAATGATAAGAACTCTCCATTCTTGAACTCAGTTCCATTATAAGAACGAATTGCACAAATGGGGAGCCCCAAACTCTTTTCTAATAAGAGCGCATGAGTACGAAACTTTTCAAAGGTTTCACTCTTTTGTTTTAAGAAGAGAGTCCAGGTGTAGCGAGAATAGTCATCAACTATAACAAAAATGAAGCGATTACCTCCCTTACTCTGAGTACGTAGTGGTCCACACAAGTCCATGTGGAGAAGCTCAAGAGGAGCCTTTGTCTGCACTACCTTGATCGAAGGAAAGGAGCTTCTAGTCGCTTTGGCCTTGGAGCAATCTGATCACGATGTCATTGATTCCACTTTTATCCGAGGAAGACCACGAACTAGGTCCTTGGACTGCAACTTGTTGAGTAAATGTAGACTAGCATGTCCCATTCTCTTGTGCCAAAGACTGGTCATCTCATCGAGTGTAGCAAGGCACAAATTGTGCTTAGGAGTGTAGGAGTGGTCGAATAAGTATGTATTATCAACTCGCTTGCCCTTAAGAAGCACTTCTTGCTCAGGGCTAACCACTGCACATTCGCTTCTGCTGAACCATACCTTGATTCCTCCTTGATCGCATAACTGAGCTACACTTAGTAGATTGAACCCAAGATTTTCTACTAAATTCACATCCCTGATTTGAATAGACTTGTTTAGATGTGCACTGCCTCTAGCTTTGATCCTTCCTTGCTTCTTGTCACCGAAGGAGACACTGCCTTCCTCCTTAGCTTGAAATGAGAGTAGTAACTGTGGATCGTCCATCATGTGACACGAACAACCGCTATCGATGTACCACCTACTCTTCATTCCAACCTGCAAAAGAAGAAATCAAGCTTTGATCTCCCAACGAAGCTTGCGCTTGGTGGGAACATTAGACATAGCTATTAATGAACTGGTCTTTTGAACTGGTTCATAATAACTAGGATCATTCAAATCAAGCACCATACGAGGTCTCGCTTCATGAAGCGCACCTCCTCGTGCTGAAGCGTAACCGTTCTCGACAGATGAATGTCGATAACGTGTACGCTTTCCCTTAGATTTAGCCATTGGCTTATAGGGCTTGTTTTTGAGTACTTTCAGTTCCCCACACTCACGCCTAGCATGACTATTTTTACCACAAAAAGTACAGTAATGGTTACCTCTCACGTAACCATACTTTCCTTTCCCTGGTCTAAATGGTTCCTTTTTCTCTAATTTTATAGGATGAGTAGGGGTTCGCGCTTGTTTCACATACATGTGGTGCGCTTTTTCCCCATGAAACCATTCTTTGGTTTCAGATGGTTGTTCCTCAAGAACCTTGATCCTGCTCTTCAAGTGAGAGTTCTCACTCTTATAAACAGTCAAGTCTTGCTCAAGTGATTTATATTTTTCAGAATAGTCACCTGGTTGAGGAAAGCTGGTGTTGGAGGAAGACTCTTGGGGTCATAACCCAGTCCAGGTCTAGCTTTCACAAAGGCTGTTTGGGGAACAAACCTTGCTTCCACTAGCTTTGTAAGATCGTCAAGCTTGAATATGATTTGATCAAGCTTTACGTCTTTAGTTGAGTCAGAGTGTCTTTCCAACCCGTTCCCATGACAAAGCTCACAAGATTTAGTCAGTGGATGGGCTTGTCATGCAAACATTTGGAAAGCTCAACTATCCCTTCCTTTTTACAATTAAGCTCTTCCAGCTGTTCTCTAGCTTGAGTAGCTAGAGACTTGTGTTCAACCATCAGTTCTTTTAAAAGACAAACAAGATTGCGCTTAGGCAATATATCAAAGTTTAGATAGGCTACCTCAATCTCAGATCTAGAGTCTGAGTCAGATCTAGCACCGGCCATCAAGCATACGTTCCACTTGCGCTCCATCGTCAGATTCATCATTTGATTCACCCCAAAGCGTGACAAACGCTTGTTTTGGGGGCTGCTTGGTGGAGCTCGAGCCTGGATTCACCTTAGCATGAGGACATGCCTTGGCCTAGATGTCCCTTCTCATTGCAATTGAAGCACGTGAAGTCTCGAACATCGCGCTGTTTGCCCGCTGGATCCCGCTTGAATCCGCCTTGTCTTTTTAAAGAACTTCTTTACGAGCTTAGTCATCATGGCTACATCACGATCATCATCAAGATCGTCTCCCTCATCATCATTTTCCATCCGTTGGAGAACTCGAGAGAGTTTAAGTGCCATGCCTTTGGTTTTCCCTATCCGAGTGTTTTTATTCGTTATTCTTGATCTCCTGTACCTTGAATTTCCGTGCAAGAACAGAGATAGGCAATTCTCGTGTCTCCTTGGACTGGAGAAGAATTTGCTTGAGAGTAGCATACTTGGAATTCACCCCATGGATGAATGCCATTGAGTACTCCCAAGCTTTCTTTTCCATTCCAGCTGACAACATTTTATCATATAAAATCTGACAACGAGAGTGGTAATCGGAGACAAGTTCATTTTCTCCCATCTTAATAGCACAAAATTCTCTATTAAGCTCAAACAGTCAGTTGTCCTTCATATCCTCGCTACCTGAATGCATATTAATTATAGCAGTCCACATTTGTTTAGCCGAGGGTAGACACATAACTTTGTCAATATCTGTCCTGGAAAGCGCATTGAGTATGAGATGTCTAGCTTTAGCATTCTTCTCCATCAGTTGATACTCCTTTGCTTCCCACTTTGTGTCGTCTGTCTCAGTAATCTTCTCATCACCTTTCTCGATGATTTTCTAGCATTGATAGTCGGTTTGCTGGAGATAGTTCCTGGTCATGGTAAGCAACCATTCCAGTTCTCCTTCAACGAATGTGTGAGGTTTGGCTAGGGAAATTCCAAGATTAAAGCTCGCCATTATTCGTCTCTTCGTTAATCCTTAAAATCTGCAAGAGAGGATTAGTGCAAATTGGCTAACCAGTAGCTCTGATACCAATTGTATGAACGTGTTTTAAGCAGCTATTGATCAATGTCTCTATAATTCATTAAGCTATAGATACACAACTCAAAGTACAATATTGCACTTTCGTACTTACAGACGCGCTTGACCTAGTTGGAACACTTAGTAATGGATTTACTAATGTCCTTGAATGCGGAAATAGGTCAGACAACAATAAAGCGCACTTTAAGTGTTTAAAGCGCACTTCAACTTGCACATAAGAGTTCTTAAACGGTGAGAACCCTAAGTCACTACTTGACTTGGGATAAAACTCACCCTACTCTATTGATCGAAAGAGATTACAGCTCTAGCTTCAACAAGAGTACAGATCAACCTTTATCACTCTTAAGAAGCTCACTCTTGCATTCTCACTTCTCTCAATACTACGTTCTAGCTCTAAGAACAAGGCATACACTCTGATTACAAATGAGTTCACTCTAAGCTCGTCTCAGCTTCTCTCTGTTTTCCTCACTTTGTAACTCCTTAGAATGATAGCTACAGTTCACTATTTATACACAAAGCTTAAGATACAAACACACTTAACTTGTGTAACAAATTCAAACTAAGCTAGCTACCACCTCATCAATCCGTGTGCTTTGATCAAGTTGTTAGAGATGATCAACAGAAGGAAATAATTCGGTTTGTTCTTCAATTGTTGATCGACGCCATGTCAGCAATCCATGCCTTCACTCGCTAACCGATTTCCTCCACGCTGGCAATCCTTGGAGTTGCTTCAAGGAAATTCCAAACCCTTCTCGCACCCCACGTGGACACAGTTTGAATTCTCTCGCTCACCAACCTTTCCATGCATTTGGGAAGTACTATTCTACGAGTGCGTGCATCCTTTGCTACAGTGGACTCTCGTGATCAACAACAACTCAGCTTCATTCAAGCGCGCCCTCTTGGCCTTCGAAGCTCGACTACACTTGCTTCTTGACTTGAATGGAGTTATTCCAACACCTCTTGCGAAACTCGATTTCTTCGCTTGGTGTTAAGCGCGACTGAGAACAGTCGAAGCGCATCTCTTAGTGATGAAAGCGCATCCCAGCAGATCTTATAATAACCTAGGAAGCTTAGAAACACAAAGAGATTAGATAGATAAGTTTGTTATCATCAAAACAAAGAGAAATACACTGAGCTTTCATATGACTATCAAAGCTCAACTAACACAAAGTCCCCCTAATCTTTATATGTATTAAGACTAGTATTTCGTCGCCCGTGTTGCGCACAGGCTATGTAGTTTATATGTTATCATAGGCGTCCTTTTTGGTTCGAACGGATGTTTGTGATATATCATTTGAGGATGTGTATTTGTAGTATGTTTGATTGTAAGTTTCGTGCACAATGTATTTTGTGTATGTTTCGTCTAGTAATTTGTTAGTATTTATTTTTTAGATGTGTCCGTATTTATTTGATTAAATACAGGGATGTATTGTTTTCTATTTTTATTGTGTTGATTAATGTAAACATACACTTAATTGCGTACCAATGTACTTTTTTGATAATGTAATGGTAAATACTTGATATGTAGGGCAAGTTTTTGTAATAAATCCTTGCTTCGCACGGGTTTTTGTCTTTTTGTGAGATTATATATACATTGAATATTATTGTATGTGTTTAATGTAAATTATTAAGTAGCACACATATGTGTTATCCTGTGCTTTATTCATGTAAAATTTTTGATCAATATAAATGTTGATTTATGAAATATAGGTAAGAAATAAGAATAATATTTTTCTAAAAATGAATAGTTTATAGGCTCTGTAACATGGACAATTTAAAAATGGCTACATATCCATATATGCTCGGATCCGATAAAAAACCAAATCAAATTGATTATTGGACTTCTATTGTTTTAAGCTCAGCTTGAATGACGAAAGAAACATAAAAACCCATTTCAATAGGGGGTCTTGTGATATCCTTTTTTATACCTAAGTGAAAGAAACTTCATTAAGTTTCTGATGTGAGAGGCTCAAAAATCTCAACCTGTAACATGAGTTTTTATACACATCCAATGGTTGAAAATTTCATTGAGTTTCGATGTGGGATAATAATTGAACATGTGTTAACTTCAACAATTTTTACTTTTTTTTTGCGTTAAAGTGGACAGTTTTGATTATAATAGGCTACTTAATAATTATATTTTTTCATAATTTTAGTGCTAAGAGTTAGATTTTCACAGCAAAATATCCTCATAGTCGTTAGTACTTGAAAATTTTCTCAATTATTGAATATGCAATCCAACTTTTATGAAGTACATATGCTAGAAAAAATATGTTAAGAAAAGAAAGATCATTAGTAACTGAAAATTCCACATAATTCAATTCGGTAAAACTAATTGTCATGATAAAACGTAAGAAATTAAAGTTTTAAACTGGAATTTTTTTATTGGACTTCTATTTGTTTTAAGCTCAACTTGAATAATAAGAGCAACATAAAAACCCATTTCGATAGAGGGTCCTGTTATCTCCTTTTATACACATCAATGAGAAGAAATTTCATTAAGTTTCCGATGTGAGAGGCTGAAAATCTCAACCTGTAACATGGGTTTTTATACACATCCAATGGTGTAAAGTTTTATTGAATTTCAATGTGGGAGAGAATTTACACATGTGTTAATATGGATAGTTTTAACTTATTTTGGTTAGATTGAATAGTTTTAATGATAATAGACTATTTATTAGTTGTATGTTTTTTTCATAATTTTAATGTTAAGAGTCAGATTTTCACATCAAAAATCCTCGTAGTCAATACTATATAATTTTTTCCTTAATTATTGAATATTCAATCAAATATTAATGAAGTACATAGGCTAGAAAAATAGAAGAAAGAAAACAAATTTAAAAAATAAAGAAATAACGTTAGTAACTAAAAATCCCACATAATCTAATTCAGAAATCAAATTGTCATGATAAAATGTAAGAAATAAAATATTTATATTGGAAAACTGATTATTGAGCTTCTATTATTTTAAGTTCAACTTGATTAATAAGAGAAACCAAAAATACATTTCTACCGATATCTTGTGATCTCCTTTTATACTCCTAAAAAAGAAGAAAACTTCATTTACTTTCCGATGTGGGAGGCTCGAAAATCTCAACCTGTAACATGACTTTTTATACACATCCAATGGTAAAAAATTTCATTGAGTCTTGATGTGGGAGAATATTTAAACATGTGTTAATATGGACAGTTTTTATTTTTTTTTGGGTTGAGTGGATAGTTTTAATTATAATAGACTATGTATTAATTATATATTTTTATAATTTTAGTACTAAGAGTTAGATTTTCGCAAAGAATATCCTCGTAGTCATTACTATATGAAAATTCTTTCATTTATTGAATATGCAATTCAACATTTATGGAGTACATAGGCTAGAAAAAATAGAAGAAAAAAATCACTAAAAATTTAAAGAAAGATCGTATGTAACTGAAAATCCCACATAATCCAATTCGAAAAATCTATTTGTCATTATAAAACATAGGAAATAAAAGTTTTAAAATAGAAAATAATTTTTTGGACTTATATTATTTTAAGATCAACTTGATTAATAAGAGAAATATAAAGCTCATTTCTACCACGGGTCTTGTCATCTCCTTTTATACACCTCAAAGAGAAGAAAATTTCATTAAGTTTTCGATGTGGGAGGCTGAAAATCTCAACGTGTAACATGACTTTTTACATACATCTAATGGTAAAGAATTTCATTGTGTTTCGATGTGGGGAAACATTTAAACATGTGATAATATGAATAATTTTAACTTACTTTGGTTAGATTGGATAGTTTTAACAATAATAAACTACTTATTAATTGTGTATTTTTTCATACTTTTAATGATACAAGTCAAATTTTCACAACAAATATCCTCATAGTCACTACTATACTCAATTATTGAATATTAAATCCAGGTTTAATGAAGTACATAGACAAGAAAAAATGGAAGGAAAAACTCGTAAAAAAATAAAAAAATAAAAGAAAGATCATTAGTAACTGAATATCCACATAATCTAATTCGAAAAATCTAATTGTCATGATAAAACGTAAGAAATAAAAAAATTAAATTGGAAAATTTATTATTGGACTTCTATTATTTTAAGTTCATCTTGAAAAACAAAAAAAAACATTTCAACTGGGATCTTGTGATCTTCTTTTTATACAAATCAAATAGTAAGAAACTTCATTAAGCTTCCGATGTGAGAGGCTCAAATATCTCAACGTGTAACATGGCTCTCCTTACACATCCAATGGTAAAAAAATTCATTGAGTTTTCACGTGGGAGAACATTTACACGTGTTTAAATATAGACAGTTTTAACTTTTTGGTTAAAGGGTGCAACTGTAATTATAACAGAATACTTATTAATTATATATTTTCATAATTTTAGAGTAAAGAGTAAGATGTTTACAAAACATATCCTCGTAGTGATTACTATGTAAAAATTCACTAAATTATTGAACATTCAACCAACTTTTATGAACTACACATGCTAGAAAAATGGAAGAAATAAATCATAAAAAAATGCAGAGAGATAGTATCTAAAAATCCCACACAATTCAATTTTAGAAATCTAACTTTTGTGATAAAACATAAGAAATAAAATTTTTAAACTGGAAAATTGATTATTAGGCTCTATTGTTTAAGCTCAACTTCAATAGGAAGAGAAACATAAAAACCGATTTCTACCGAGGATCTTGTCATCTCCTTTTATACACCTCAGAGGCCAGAAGACTTCATTAAGTTTCCGATGTGGGAGGCTGAAAATATCAACCTGTAACATGGTTTTTCTACACATCCAATGGTCGGAAAATTTCATTGATTTTCCGATGTGAGAGAACATTTACACATGTGTTCATATGAATAGTTTTTACTTTTATTTGTTAGATTGGATAGTTAATAGACTACTTATTATTTATATTTATTTTCATAATTTTATTCCTAAGATTCAGATATGACAACAAATATCCTCGTAGTCATTATTGTATAAAATTTCTGTAAATTATTGAATATTTAGTCCAACTTTTTTGAAGTACGTAAGAAAAAATGGAACAAAGTAATCACAAAAAATAATAAAGAAAGAAAAATTGTGAGTAACTTAATATCCCGCATAATCCAATTCAAAATATATATTGTCATGATAAAATGTAAAGAATAAAAATTTTAAACAGGAAAATTAATTATTTGGCTACACGTGTAGTAAAATTTAAACAAATTCGATCCGGTCAGCACGTATTGGCCCAACATTTATCAAAAAAGGCAAGCAACTACAACCTTTCAAAAAAACAACTACAAAAATCAATGAAGGCATTAATGAACAAAGCAACTACAAAAACCTAAATTTATAATATATTAGGATTAGGACTAGAATCCTGTTATCCGTGTATATGTCAATATTTTAGCTTATGTGATGAGTTTAATTTATGTTTGAAGTAGGTGTAATTCTAGTTTATTTCATACAATGTTAAATAGGTCTAATATTATACTATAAATATATGGGTGTTTGACATAAAAATGCACTTTTTTGGGCCTAATAACAAATCTACCACCAAGCTTTATATATCTTCAAATCTATGCACATTTTATTTTGTTAACAAACAAAAAAGAGAAAACATATAATATTTTAATAAAAATCAGATTAAAATATAATATAATGATGTGAATGTGTAGAGTTGTAGGTGCAGAGAGTTAAACCCCCTAAATTGATGTAATTAGTTAACTAACTACCAGATCTTTGAATTCAAATCTGTAGTCGTTGTTATTTTTAGACAAGCAAAAGGTGAACAGAGAGACATGGCTGCGATTCCTTCATCTGTAGAACTCAAAGTTAGGGCTTCTTCCCAAAACCCATTATCTTCATCACCCATTCCTTCATCTTCATCTTCATCGTCTTCAACTCAAAGTTAGGGCTTTCTTCAAACCCGATTTCCTCCCAGTACTGCAATCCCACCTTCTTCCAACCCGATTGAGTGAAACAAGTTAGGGCTTTTCACAAATTTGAGTCAGAATGGTTAAGCTTAAGACGATTAAAGACAAGTCTGCCGAAATCAAAGACGAAGAACAACTGGCGGCCGATTTGGAAGAGTTGCCGCAAACGAAGGTGGCGGAAGTGGCTCCCGTTTAAAGTCAGTAAGGTTTCTAAGGCCTCCGGTGGAAAGCGAAAAAGAGGGAAGATAGAAGACGACGCCTTGGTCGAGGATGAAGAGTCGGTCCCAACGAAGATGGCGAAGGGGAAGAGCGCGAAACGTCATAATCCAACCCTTACTGTTCAAACGCGGTGTAAGCACAAATCTTCATCCTGTTATAGTGCTTAATTTCTATCAACAAGCCCTAAAATTTGCATGTCTATTTTCTAATGAAATTTATAAAATGAATTTGTTTTGTAGATTCCCTATATGTACTACACTGGTGAGGATTTTTATGGCAGGATCAACATTTGTTCTAGAACAGCTTACTATTATGAAATTAGGCAGAAAATGAGTCATGTAGATTGGCTATGGTTGAAGGATGGGCCTTTTGGTAAAGTGCTTGAAATGATTCAACAAGTGTCATTCTCTTCCCAGAAAATACATGCTATTCTGATGAAGCAGCTAGATAGTGGTAAGAAGTACGAGACATGTATGATGTGTGTGGTAAAGAGTCTAGGTTCTCATGAAAGAATTTAGCCTGATTACTGGTCTGAATTGTGGGGAAGGAAGAGTTAAGCCCATGCGAGGAGAGAAAAATGCAATGACTAATTTCTTCAACAAATCTACAATGTCTATGAATGAATTGTTTGAGAGATTTTATCCATTATGTGCCATATGACTTTCACAAGCTCCAGATGGCTATGTTGTTGATAGTAGAGGGCATCCTGCTTGGGGGTGACAAGAAAAGGCTAGTCAACCCTCTCCATGTAAAACTGCTTGAGAGGACATAAACCTTTTATGAGTATCCATGAGAAAGGTTGCTTACCTAGAGCTCCACAAATCACTCACAACACCTCTCTCGAGGAGGGATGGAGACATCCAACATAGCTAAGTAAGTGGCATCTGAGAGAAGAATCCCTATTCACTCCAGGGTCTGCCACTATTTTTCAGGTATGTGTTCGAGAGAAATTCCGTTATCTAAAAATACATCTTCATGACAGTATTCAGAAAAAGATCATGGAAGGATGTGTTTTATACAAGAACTGTATGTAGTTATTGACATTTTTTGTATGAAATATGACTGTAGGTGTGGGTTTGGAGGTTGCTCAGGGTGTTGGGCGACAATATTGTCACCATGTTGAAGGAGATAGGTTCCCTCGTGGAATCCACTGGTATTCAAATGATGCCCTAGAGCTGGAGTTATAGGAGAGTCATTTGGAGAGATGCAGACAGTGGTCAAGCCAATTCTATTACCCGAGTCTGAAGATGAGGAAAAGTTGTTGAAGGAAATGTGAGTGTGAGTTTCAAGAAGAAGAGAATGTACACCAGCATTTTGACAAGATTGTGGCCAATGCCATTGCTGCAAGGGAGGAAAGCCAAAGGGTAGAAGGGTAACTCAAAGGGTGGTGTGGGTCTGAGTAAACATGATCAGAAGGACAAGGTTAATGAGGGAGTTGTGAAGAAGAATAATAAGGTGGATAATGTTGACTTAAATGTTGTTGATGTGGGAGTTGATGATCCAGTTCATGAAGAGCCAAAGAAAGGAAATAAAAAGAGTGCCCCAACAGGTAAGGTGGGAAAGAAGGTGGCAAAGAAGGCCCCCAAGAAGATGGCAAATAATGTTCCTGGAAAGAAGGCTACCATGAAGGACAGAAGGGTGAAGATTGATGAAGTTGAGGGAGGAGTGGAAGATGATGAAGGGGGGCTGAGCAAGGAGAGAAGAAGAAACATAGTGAGCAGAGGTTGAAGGTGAAGACGATGATAAAGAAGAAAAGGAAGATGATGGCGATGATGCAGATGATGGTGGTGATGAGGACAAGGGGGATGGTAGTGCTAATGGTGGTGATGGTGGAGTGGACAAGTCAACTATTGTAAATGAAGATAAAACTGCTGAGGCTTTGGCAGAGAACAACGAAGAGAGTGAGAACAAGGAGGATGACAACAACAGTGAGGTACAAAAAGGATGCAATTATGGAGGTATGTTGTCCAATTAAGTTATATTATATAGTGCATTGTGCAATCGACCTGGTTATATAAGATATATGTGATTCATTTGCTGGAGGTATTATATCAACTGCATGGCAGGATGTAAAAAATTGATGAATAGGTGTATAGGATAAATGCAGGATAATGTGTTTGTGGATTTAGGGGACATCGTGGCCCCGCAGTTGGTAGAGTAGAGAATGTGGAACAGGTATTTCAGGTTGTCAATAATACATAGTCCATGGTGCAAAATGATAAGTGATATTAGATATATGTGAATCATTGCCTGGAGGTATGATATAAGTTGTATGGCAGGATACACAATATTGATGAGTAGTGTATCTGTTAAATGCAGGAAAATGTGGTTGTTGATGTAGGGGAGATTGTGGCCCAACCAGTTGGTAGTATAGAGACTATGGAACAGGTATTTCAGGTTGTCAATAATTCATAGTCCATGGTGCAAAATGATTAGTTATATTAGATATATGTGATTCATTGCCTGGGGGTATGATATAAGCTGTATGACAAGATACACAATATTGATGAGTAGTGTATCTATTAAATGCAGGAAAATGTGGTTGTTGATGTAGGGGAGATTGTGGCCCAGCCAGTTGGTAGTATAGAGATTGTGGAACAGGTATTTCAGGCTGTCAATAATACATTAGTCCATGGTGCAAAATGATTAGTTATATTAGATATATGTGATTCATTGCCTGGAGGTATGATATAAGTTGTATGGCAGGATACACAATATTGATGAGTAGTGTATTTGTTAAATGCAGGAAAATGTGGTTGTTGACGTAGGGGAGATTGTGGCCCATTCAGTTGGTAGTATAGAGACTGTGGAACAGGTATTTCAGGTTGTCAATAATACATAGTCCATGGTGCAAAATGATTAGTTATATTAGATATATGTGATTCATTGCCTGGAGGTATGATATAAGTTGTATGGTAGGATACAAAATATTGATGAGTAGTGTATCTGTTAAATGCAGGAAAATGTGGTTGTTGTTGTAGGGGAGATTGTGGCCCAGCTAGTTGGTAGTATAGAGACTGTGGAACAGGTATTTGAGGTTGTCAATGATGTTATGAAGGACATATGCGCCAATCAAGGAGCGGATGGGAATCAAGGCGAAGGAGGAGATAGTGAGAGGACAGAGACAGATGATGTGGGTGATGGCCCAACTGAGGAAGCAACACAGGCTACCTAGGAGGGAGTTGTCGAGTCAAAGGATGGTGCTATACATGCTACAATGGTGAATGAGAACAAGGGTGGAGATGAGGTGCCCAAGGAGGATGATAAGAAGTGTGGAGATGAGGTGCCCAAGGAGGATGATAAGAAGTGTGGAGATGAGGTGCCCAAGGAGGATGAGAAGAAGGTTGCAGAGGATGCTGCAAATAAGGATGACAAGGAGGATGATGTAGAGGATGTGCACCAGGTTAGGGCAAAGCAGGTGGAGAAAAGGAAGAACCCCCCGAGGAATGCAAAAAAATTGTGAAGCCTCCATTCAAAGATGACAATCTTTTGTAGAAGCGAAAGAAGTTAACAAAGAATACATCATGAAAAATGACATACTTCCTTACTTGGTATTCAAATCATAGGTTTGTGCTCTTGCCATTCATAGATGACTTGTCTTGTTTCATCATACATCACAGCATTCTAAATTACTACTGTACTTTGTTTATTGGCAGCCAACCTCCTATTACCTCTCGGACCACCAAACACCTGTTCAATCCAGAGAGCACATACAAACTGGACCATAAATTTTTTTGCAAGGTTGTTGGATCCTTCTGTTTGGTGGACAAGAGTGGTAAGTGGTATCCTCTAACCTGATGTGATGTGTCATTCCTTATATATTTGTGATGTCTTATTAGATATATTTGTGCTCTACATGAAGGAAATTGATGAGGTCCTGTGGTACGTACACGATTCTGTAAAGAGAAGGCCTCCAAAGACCCACACTTGTGTTGTTGTTGACAGTTTCTGGTCCAATCAGATCAAGAACTTCCACGAGGGGAAGATTAATGGTGGGAAAACCTTGGAATACTTGTTACAATACTGCAGAGGCGAGCTACCAGAGTGTGTTGCAACAAGATGGGATGAAACAGAGTATGTGTATGCCCCACATTTTGTAAATAGTAATCACTGGGTTGTACTGGAAATAGACCTGCATGAATGGGTGTTAAATGCGTATGACTGCAACCACGACCTCATGAAAGAAGAACATATAAGAGAAGAGCTTAACCCAGTCATGGTCAGGGTTCCCTTCATACTGAGCGTGATCCAGGTACTGTTGAGAAGTCGTAGTTCAAGGTGGAAAGACTCTACGCTTCAATAGGGTAAAGGGTCTGAAGCAGAACAAATGAACGTAAGAATCCTACCATGACTTCTGTGTATCCTGTCATGCACTTGAATAAATTTGTAGCTAACTCACATAAACTATACAGGGGTGACTGTGGAGTGTGCTGCACAAAACATATTGAATGGCTCGCTCATGGGATGACAAACCTTGATGCGGTGGCTCACAAGTTCATAGACGGCCACATGCGGCAAATTGCAGAGGCCGTGTTTGGAGGGAATTGGTTGTCAATGTTGCCTGGACAATAGATGTTCAAATTTAAGTTGTTTAGAGCACTTGTTTGTTTGCTTATGGAATTGTGTATTTGGAAACTTTTGCTGTTTTTAAGATCGTGGATTTAATTGCACATAAATATGGACGGTCAGGATTGAGAAGGACAATCTTCGTTTATGCTTATGAAAATCCAACTTTTCACTCTAATACCTTTTACAGAAATATGGAATCCAAGTCACTCTAATACCCTATTATACACAGGTCACTGCTTTCATGAGACATGTAAGAAAAGCCAACTTGTCACAATATACATTGTGTTCATATGGCAGGATTAAAATGGTACTGTGGTCATCAAGAATCCGAGGAAGGAACTTGGAAGCCGTACTGCTATATTTTTGAAATCCAATGACTCTTTTTTTGAAATCCAACGACTCTTTTTTTGAAATCCAACGACTCTTTTTTTTTGTAACGATTATATTTTGCAGAGCCATTCACCTATATAAAACACTCATGCTACATCAAATGTTTACCATTGCCTATTACACCATTAGATCTCATCTTCACCACCAAATATGTCGACCAAGGTGAGGTCAATATTGACCGATAAGGATGAATTGGGCATCCGAAAAACAACCGGCATGCACCCACAAGTGCAAATCCAGATTCCAAACAACCAGTTCGCAGACACAGTCGTTCAAGGATGGGCCGCCCTACACATGTACCCATTTCACCTAGGTTTCCAGTTACCTTTCCCAGAGCTGGTCATGTCGTTTCTCTAAACTAATAAACTACCACCGTCACAACTGCACCCGCATGTATGGCAAATATTGTACGTTTTCTTCAGCTTGAGTAAAGCCTTCAACGTCGACGTCGATGTTGGAGTGATGATGAGCACGTACAACATCTCGGCTGGAGACACGGGAGTAATCCGTATGGGTAAAAAAGAAGGAGTCAAACCTTTTCTTTGGTATTTGACAACCGACGTTGATGAACTGTGGGCCAGTAAGTTCTTCTTCGTTAACGTTGACTTTGCGTCAAGGTTTTACTACGATCTTAACTACCTGGGGGTTCCATGGTGTACTGATGGTAAAATACTATGATATCACTAATATTCTCATATATGTTAGTGACATTGTAATATATTTCGTTTCTTAATAGTTTCAAATGTAACTCAACTGCCGTTTTGTCAAAAGAGATTACAAGTCCAAAAAGCGACGAAGTTCTACAACAACTAGTTCAATGCCGTGGTCGGGGAGTCACGGGTGAAGGATCTATAGTTCTTAAGACGATGACGAGCCAAGATAACTCATATTCCTTTGCGTCATAGCACCGCCACTTTTTATTGTAACCTCCAAGTCATTTTGTACTAGTCATTCCCCTCTACTTTATGGATTACATATAATTTGCTTCGCACAACAACAGAGTTCAAGAAATGATTATGTACCCTTCTGTACATATGATATAAGGATTCCCTACAATGGCTCGGACCTAGATTCACAACCATTCACTAAGCTAGAACAAGTGTTCTAGGAAGGTGTTCTAACTTGTTCAAGAACAAGGAAGAACAAAGAGAAAATAGAATGGGGTTTGAGAAATCAGAGATGGATAGATGATTGATGTTGATTCACTCACTCTAAACCAAGCACCTTGGACTTAACCTAAACACAATGGCAAGATGAGAAGAAAACAACAACAAAGGATAGATGCTTGATATTGATTCACTCACTCTAAACCAAGCACCTTGGACTTAACCTCAACACAATGACAAGATGAGAAGAAACAAAAACAAACGCTTGATATTGATTCACCCAATATAAACCAAGCATCTTGGATTTAACCTCAACACAATGGCAAGATGGAAGAAACAAAAACAAACTTTAACTCAACATTAAGGGAGATTGTACAACCCTAAACACCGAGAGCTTCCCAAGCATTCAAGCTCACACAATCAAGATTACATGAACAAGATACCTAGGCAACAAGGGGGCAGATTCAATCTGCATCTACACTAAGATACACTACGTTTTTGGCCCATGAGAACACTTAGGTTTCAATTCAATCAAAGGCCCTTTTGGTTAGGTCATTTTTGACTTTTATACCTCCAATAAAGGCCTTCTACCATCTGAATAGCTTGAAAAAAATAGGTCCAAAAATACCCTTAGTAAAGTTCCTTAAAAGAGTTAGGGAAAAGGGGTAGAATTGCACACTTTTACAACCTAGCCGGGTAAGGTGTAAAAGTGTGATAGTTTCACACAAGTGACATGTGCAGCCTTGATCTTGATCTTGGATGGCCTTGATGTCTGCATTGTATTTGTTGGGGATATGCACCTCTTCCACATACTAGAAGGGTGGAAGCAATGAGTTCCATTTGGTGTGTTGAAACCAAACCCAAAGTAGCCTTCATAACTTGATCTTATCCGGGTAGCTTCACAACATGTGACTTGAAGCCATGATGAAGGCCTTGAATGGAGGAGGTGTCTTAATGGAAGTTGTAGGAGATTCTCTTCTCTATAGCATACTAGAAGATGGGAGGTAAAGGGGGTCATCTCATGTGTTACCTTCAAGATCAAAGTGGCCTCCTTGACCATGTCTTCTAGTTTATTTGTCATATCTCTTGTGAGGGGTCCTTGACTTGTTTGCCTTGAGGATGCTCCTGCATCAAAATATCACCATAGACCTAAAATTATCCTGTCATATGCAATACACAGTCAACAACATTGAATGGTGTTGACACGCAACCGTTACGATTTTGCTTAATAAAACTTCCATACATTTACATGAATCCTGTCATGGTTTGTATAACAACAAACGCAATTTAGTCATACTTCGGAAATGTGTGTTCACACGCAAAATTTACATCAAAACAACCATGCACCTAAAATCATACTGTCATGAACCACAATTCAAAATGAACATATTACCAAAAGATGGATTCATAATGTTTCAAGAGCGGTTGCTGAAGCATTGCCTTGCAAGATGCCCCAAATCTGTTACACTTTGTGCATCTCCTCCTCTCCCAAACAGCTTTGTATCTGTTAATCCTTGGTCGTCCAGGACCCCTAGTCCATAATGGATGTGAGCGTTGAACTCGAGCTGGCAATGTCCACTGGGACCGGGACTCAGGGACAACACGGATAATTTCCTTGTACATTTTGGTCAAATTCCTGTTAAGATAGTAGGAGGAAACCAAATCAACTACCCTCACATTCAGTTCAGAGGCTGCTGCGAATGCATGTCGGCAGGGAATTCTGTCTTTCTGGAGCACCTCGCATTGGCATTTCCTCTGTTGCAGGTCCACCTCGAAAGTTTTTAAGCCTTCCTTCAATTCTTCCACAGGCTGGCTTAGCCTGGTCGCCCTCAATGACAATGATTGCATACGTCGTTGGTCCAGCGTTACAACCACTCTGTTGGCTGGCTCATCATCCACTGTGCCTGGTTTACTCCTCATGTCTTCGAACCATCTTGACATTGTCTGCAAGATTGTGTTGAAAAGTGGAATGATTGGCCAAGCACATTCGTTTTTTAGTACAACATTGAGAGACTCCGAATTGTTCGTTGACATAATGTTGAACCTCTCGTAACGGCAATGTGCCCTTGACCAAGATTCGACAAGTACTCTCATGGCCCTTTCTTCCATGTGCGGTGCCATCAACTTCAACATATCCATCTCCTTCTGAAAGTCTTCGACCCTGTAGGCCTTAGCAACATTGAACCACTGATCCTGCAAAGCTCCCGGGCCACTCCCCGAAGGCCTCAGATTACGGTACAAATGGTATGCGCAATAACCATGGCCTGTCAGCTTGTAAGGCACCTTCATAGAACTCTTTATGCTTGAGATCCTATCCGATATGACGATACTTGCCACACTATCAAGGACTGCACCGCTTAGTTTCATATGTTCTAAGAAGAAAGACCATGACACTTTGCTCTCGGACCCCACGGCTAAGAATGCAATGGGATAATAATGATTGTTTGGGTCTTGTGAAACTGCCATAAGAAGAACTCCGGGGAACTTACCCGACAAGTGAGCACCGTCAACAGAAACAACCTGAAGTATTTGCAAACATTATTATCCCACAATAGTACTGATATGATCCTACCTTAGTACTAATTTGATTCTACCATAATACTGAAATTATCCTACTATACCTTATATTTCAAAACATTAGTATCCCACCATAGTACTGAAATTATCCTAGCATACCTTATATTTTTAAATATTTGCAAACATTACTATCCTACATTACCATCTCAGAGTAGTACTGACCCTATCCTACCATATATAATATTTTTTCATATTTGCATACATTACTATCCCAACATTACTATCCCACCCTAGTACTGATATGATCCTACCATACTGTTATCTGATCCTACCGCATTATATTTGTACTTAACTTTCTAAGCTGTGGGATGGCTCTGATGGTACATCCCAATCCCAAAAGCAAGACTCATATCTGTTATGACAGTCTGTCTTAATTGCTGTGTACAAACCAGGATTCACCACTTTGAGCATCTCTAACCATGAATGGATGTACATGAAACTTTCCTCCGCAGTGCCTCGGACCATGGCTTCAGCGACTTGCCTTGCTCAAGAGGCTTTCATGTAACTAACATCGATCCCTCCTGACTTCAAAGCAGTTTGTATAGCTTTCGCTGACATCATTTTCTTTCCGAGGTTGTACCTAGTTGAACAACAAAACAGTTACTCAAGGATCAATTGAATGCATGATGATGGAAACAAAATTGACTTTACCATACCGTTGGAGTATTTTACTAGCAACATATGACGTAGTTGCCTTCTTGCCTGTAATGTGTGTGTACTTCATCCCACAAGAATGTTCTGTCTTAAACTTCTTCACCTAACGTGCTCGTCTGCGATATAATTATCACATTGATTTGGAACAGGCAACTTCTGACCTTGCATCTAACAAACAGACGTGTTCGTTCAAACCTCTTCACACGGGTTTCAAAATAGTTGTTCACATCATATTCTACAATAGCATTTTTCAAGCTCTCCGTATCTTCATACAATGCTCCTAATCTTATTCCAGAACCGCTCATCGCTCCATCATCTTGGACTACATTGGCTTCCACATATGGATGGTGTGACCTCAACGCTCTCAACTCAGCTTCATCCAATTCTTTGAAAAAAATCCTAATTATACTCTTCTTCGTCATCCTCAACATCATTGCATGAATCATCCACCAGGTCGATGACAGCTCTGCTAGACCTGACACCATCACATGCCACTCTTGCAGACTTTGCACTTGATTTTTCTACAAATTTGTCCCAAGATAAGTATGCATCGTCGCTGAGATCACCATCGACATCTTCGCCATCATTTAAATCAACTACATCTAACTCTGATCCACCACTTGAAATTTCCAATAGGGAATGGTCATGTTCTCCATCCGACTCTTCCTTTTCTTCGTCTGTTAATAGACATACAACTTCAATATGAATGGTCTTGTTCTCACACTTTCGTTTCCTGTCATGAACCTGTTTCTCTCCTGCCATTGTCTGTGTTTCCGTTTCCACCTCTAGTGCGCTAGACAAAACTTTGATCTCCTCTGTTTTCGCTATTATAGAGGGTTTCACCTCATCCTCGACACTCTCTACCTCACAATACAAAGGTGTTTGGAAGACTTTCCCTCATGAATTGCTAAACCTATATGACTCCAAATCGTCATCACAAGCAACATAGATGAGAGGGATTCCCGGTAGAGCAAGGGGGTAATAACATAACTTAAGTATGATATTCTCTTCCATCCTCACCTTGGTTCGTATAATCTTCACCAGATCCATGTACAAAATAGATTCCGGAGTCAACAACCCAGATGAAACTTTCTTGCCTTGGTATACCCACCCATCTCCTCTCAAAACCCAACTTCCGCCACTTACTGCTGTAATCAGGCACTCGCCTGTGTACAAAATTAAACGACCGATTCAATTCCAAACACGGAAATCAACAATCTAATACATATATAATTAATCGCACGTGTTATTTTGCAAAAAGGTAAGCAGTAAAAATTTCCCTCGACCCACATTCTTACCCATTATTATATAGCTTGGTGAGCTTTGTGACAGGATCGGATACAGGGAAATTCAATGAGCGTACGAGGTATGTAAATGCTGGAATATTCCTGGGGCTGAGTGGATGAAAGTAGAGTAAATACAAATATATGAAAAGCGTAGCAGGATGAAAAGGTAAGCAGAGATTGAAGATAGCCACATATGCAAAAAGGTATGACATATATGAGAACTTTTTAGTTCTTTTTTATTTGGAGGGTAAGTAGATAAGTTTTTTTGGCGGGCAATGCAACGGATTGGACGTTTTTGGGAGGGAGATCCGGGCCAATAAGAGATCGCCAACTCAACATTGATCTCAACCCATCTTACTTCTTATGCAATGTTAACTCTACCAAGATGGTATATACATATTTTTCAAAATATTACAATATATATTTATTACTTTCTTTGAAGACATATATTCACAATTTTCATTTTTTAATACATATTCACTAAACTCTGTAAGCCATTGAAATATTTTTTGAATTTTACAACAGATCCTGTCATGCCTTGTATATTGGATCACCACGTATTGTTACAGGTGTACTCTCTCATGTTTCGGTGTGGTAACCAGCTGAAAATAATCAAAGGCGGTGTCAAGGGTTTTTTTGGGGAAAATGTAAATTGGATCACCACGTATATTGGATCACCACGTATTGTTACAGGTGTCATGCCTTGTATATTGGATCACCACGTATTGTTACAGGTGTACTCTCTCATGTTTCGGTGTGGTAACCAGCTGAAAATAATCAAAGGCGGTGTCAAGGGTTTTTTTGGGGAAAATGTAAATTGGACGGGAAGATTAGTGTTTTGGACTGGGTGATTAAAACACCTTAATCGAAGCTAAGCAAATGTATATTCTTTTCCTTTTTCCATTACATCCAATCACGGTGCGCCACGTCAATGTCATATCAGATCTGTGTCAGGGAGTCTGCTGCAACCCTATACGCAACTTTTCAGAATTTCAAATTGTTTATAATATATTTCCGGATTTAAAAGAAAAGCTAAAAAATGTGCATATGTGTGTAGATATATAAAGGTTGATGGTAGATTTGGGATTAGGCCCAAAAAAGTGCATTTTTTGACCAATACTTCTAAATATATTCATGTAGGTCTAATTCTAATTTGTTTTATACAATTTTAAATAGGTCTAATTATAATAATCTATTTATTATATACACGAACATCTATTTATATTATATAATATACTCTCATATCACATGATTAAGTGATATATATATATATATATCTTGTATGATATAGCTACGAATAACCAGACGTTCCAAATATTTGAGACTCAAATATTTTGATGATTGAATTATCCACTGGGCCTATTCTTTTTGTTGGGCTTAGGTGGATGACACAAATAAGAATCTATTGAATTTGATTTTGATTTTGATTTTGATTTTGATTTTGATTTTGATTTTGATTTTGATTTTGATTTTGATTTTGATTATTAGTTTTTTTTAGATTGAGTATTAGATGTGGGCCTTTTACATAATTAGGGTATAATAATGTATATTTGGATCACATTTAGTGTTTTTTGCATCCACTAAGATTATAGTATATAAGATTAGAAGATAGAAGATAAGAAGATATTAGATAGATGAGTATTAGATGTGGGACTTTTATATAATTAAGGTATAATTAATATGTATTAGGATCACATTTAATATTTTTTGCATCCCCTAAGATTATAGTATATTAGACTAGAAGGTTGTGGTCCATGCTTTGCATGAGCTATAGTGCAGGCTTGAATATAGATTATAATTCGTCTTTATTATACATTTTCTATAACGTACCATTAATAATTCATCTATGTGATGTTATTATTATACTTTGTTGTTGACATGAGGGCTCGAGTGTAAATGACAATTCCTTCCTATTATATTTTTTCTATAGTGTATCATCAATACATCTTCTATGTGATCTTATTCTTATATTTTGTTTTTATTTGTTACTAATGAACTATTTTTTGTTATCTCTATATATTTTTAGTTTTATAATAAAGGATCTAGATTTATGTACTCCCTAATTTATAAAGTTGATTTATAATTGTAGAAACTGGAATTATATTATAATCATATATTTTTATAAAAATAATAACACAATAAAAAATCCTATATGAATATTATTAAACTGGTTTTAGTCGAGCTACATTTTGAATGGTCCAATAACCCTATCTAATTAAGCCCAAGAAAATAATTTCTATAAAGAATAATAATGTAATAAAAATACTATATGAATATTAGTAGTCCGGTTTTGGTCGAGCTACATTTCAAACAATTCAATAACCGTATCTAATTGAGCCCAATAAAATGATAATAATATACTTGTTACATATATAAGAGAGTTTATATAAGTAAATCAATATAATTAATAGTGCAATTAGTGTTTTTCTCATAAGCTAAGTGGTATAATTAATGCCTATTAGGGGAGTCATTTAGTGTTTTTTGACACCCCTAAAATTATAGTATGTAGGACTAGTCCCTCTAGGCCTGTTCTACGCACAAACCATTTTTTTCCTCATTTTCCCTCCTCTATTATGTCCAGTAAGGCCCATGACATACATAAGGCCCGTGCAAATCACGGATATGTAGGTCAATGTTTTTTTCCGCTACACATAAGGGCGGTCCTATGGCTCCTCCGAAGGGTTCCCTCCCACGTAATTCAGCTTGGTCCAAGGGGTCAAAGAGTCTGTTTTCGAATGCCTCTATTAATAAGAGAGTTACTATTGATGTTACCAAGGGCAATACTAGTTTTGATACGTGGGGTTGGGCTTTGATTGGTCATTATGTCGGTTATACTCCTAATGCTTTTATGCTGAATAATCTAATGCGTGAATGGGGTACTACTATGAGGTACACAATTAAAGACAGCTGGATTGTGTTTCAGTTTAAAGCTCAAGAGGAAATGGAGAAGGTGCTTCGCAATGGTCCTTACTTTATGTACGGAAAGCCGCTCATCGTTAAGACTATGCCTCCTATGTTTGCTTTCTCAAAGAAGGACATTGCTTCTATTCCTGTTTGGGTTCGTGTTCAAGGGCTTTGCCAAAGATTTTGGGAGGATGATATTTTGAGTGATGTGATCTAACATATTGGTAATCCTCTCTTTAAGGATGAAGTGATGGAAAACCGCACGAAGGGTACGTATGCGCGTTGCCTTGTTGAGGTGAACTTCTCTGAACCAATCACTAAGAGAATTGATATTGATTATACTAATGGTGATAGTGCTGAGGTTAGTTTTATTATAGAGAATGAGCCTATATTTTTCTTGGAGTGTGCTTGTTTTGGACGTGATAGTGCAGGTTGTGGTTTCAAGAAGGGAAGAGAGCAGAATAGAGTGAATGTCAGTTTGAATGCGACTACGAAGAAATTGGATGATATAGGAAACGACAAGGACTTAGCATCACCAACTGATGGGACCGCTCCTATGAATGTTGCAAGGGTGTCGGGGGGAATTGTGGATGGGGTCCCTGAAGTCGATGGTGTTAAAAGCATTCCTAATTCTTCACTACAGGTTATTGTTGCAGACACGGTGGATGTTGCCACAGAGATTGGGTTTGAGATGGTAAGAGCATTGTTGACATTGAAGGGCAATGCGCTGATGGAGATATAGAGAGCTCTCGGCCTTTCCAAGTATACCTTAAGAAGAAGACTCGACGGAGGAATAAATGTATTGGTGAGCCGTTAGTTTTGAATGGCCAGACTTACTACCCAGCAGGATATGCTCGTACTGGTACCTTGAGATCGCAGAACCAGGAAAGGAGGTATATGAGGAATTTGGGTGGAGATGGTGCTCGGCATAACTTACCTAGAGCGCATATTTCGGGTTCTATGAATAATGGGTGGGGACCTTCCTCTTTGGTTCCCCAATGGCGGTTCTCGCATGGAATATTAGGGGGATAGGCCTTCCCCAGAAACAACAAGGTGTCAGGAAGGTGGTGATGGAGAATGAGGTTAGAATCTGTGGTCTCCTATAGACTAGATTTAGTAGGCTTGCTGTTGATGATTTAGTTGGGCGTGTGGCTCCGGGATGGCTTCATGTTAGTAATTTTGATCTTGATCACCGTGCGCGTATTCTTGTTCTTTGGGATGAGCAATTCTATCATCTTCATGTGGTTGGTAGATCTGCATAGCACATTGCTGCTATTGCTCGATGTCGCTCTACCAATATGACCTTTGGTGTACGCTTTGTTTACGGTCTGCATTCTGTTACGGATAGACGACCTCTTTGGCTGATTTTGAGATCGCTGCTGAGTGATCATGATGTTCCTTGGATGATACTTGATGATTTTAATTGTGTCATGCATGCTGATGAGCGATTACATGGTGCTATGGTTAGACCTAGAGAGACTGCTGATATGATACAGACTTGTAGAGATTTGGGGTTACTGATGCCCCTTGTATGGGTGGTGGGAAATTTACATGGACTAATAGATCTGTATGGAGTAGGCTGGATAGAGTCCTGATTAATAGTGGTTGGGCCAGTCATGACCTTTATATATCCTCTCGGTTCCTCCCCATTGGCAACCTCTCTGATCATAAGGCTGCCATCGTTACTAGTAGTCAGATCTCCTCCTCTGGTAAACGGTACTTCCATTTCTATAATATGTGGCTGACTCATCCGTGTTTCATGGATGTTATTCGACAGAATTGGCAGTGTAGTTTGCCGGGCACTTATCAGTTTCGTCTTTCTCGCCTTCTGACTGGACTGAAGGGGTTTCTTAAAGAGCTCAATAAGAAGGAATTCTCTCATATATCTTCGCGTGCTGAGGCTGCCACTTCTTCTTACTCTTCTTCTCTTGAGAGTTCTTATGCTCTTCCTACTGATGAGATTGATGTTACTCACCTCGACCATTTGAAGCACCGCATGGATTGGCTCTGTCGTGCTGAGGTCAGCTTCTTTAGTCAGAAGGAAAAGACCAAGTATATTCTCCAGAGTGATCGGTCTACAAGTTACTTTCACGCCCTGATGAAGGACCGTAGTCGTCGCTCTCATATTGCTTCCATCTCTCGTGTTGATGGGTCCTATACTTCATCTCTGACTGAGGTTTCTGCTGAGTTTGTGAGCTATTATCAGGGATTGCTGGGGGTTGCTGTTATCCCTTCTCTCACTGATTCTTCGTTGATCGCTCCTGGCCCTCCGGTTTCTACGGAGGATTGTTCTATGTTGGTTGATTCGGTTTCGATTGCTGAGATCAAGACGGTGTTATGGGGGCTTGCAGATGAGAAGTCGCCTGGTCCTGACGGTTTTTCTGCTAAATTCTTCAAGACTACTTGGGATGTGACTGGTGCTGAACTGTGTGTTGCTGTGAAAGAGTTCTTTATTTCCGGGAAGCTTTTGAAGCAATGGAATCATACTATTATTGCGCCGATTCCTAAGGTTGATTGTCCGACTCTTGTGGCACAGTTTCGTCCTATCTCCTCCTGTAATGTGGTCTACAAGGTGATCTCTAAGGTCATGGTGTTGAGACTTCGTAGATGCCTGGGTTCTAATATTGATGATGCACAGAATGCCTTTGTTGGGCGCGTCAGATGTCCGATAACATTTTCTTAGTTCAGCACCTCCTGCGTAGATATATGATTCAGACAAATACCAAGAAATGTTTTCTTAATGTGGACATTGCTAAGGCGTACGATACTGTTGATTGGACCTTTCTTCGGTTTGCTTTGGATCATCTTGGTTTCCCGACTAGATTCTCTTCCTGGATAATGGAATGTGTGACTTCTGTATCCTATTCTGTGAAGGTCAATAGGGGTTTACATGGTCATTTTCTTGGTTAGAGAGGCATTCGTCAAGTTGATCCTCTATCTGCTCTTCTCTTTGTCATATGCATGGAGATTCTCTCTGGGATGATCAGGCTAGTGACTTCTTCACCCAGATATGAGTATCATCAGTATTGTGAGGATTCTAGATTGACACATCTCATGTTTGTTGATAATATCGTTCTGTTCTGCAAAGGAAACCTGACTTCTGTTCAGATCCTTATGGGATGTCTTGCTGAGTTTGGTAGTCGGTCTGGGCTGCATGTCAATAGGCGCAAGTCCTCTGTATATCTGGGATCGGTGACTGATGATGGAGAGAATAGAGAGGCATCTGATATTGTTCACTCCACTGGTTTTAGCCCTGGTACTTTTCCTTTTAGGTATCTGGGTATACCCATTCACCCGAATACACTCACTATCCCGCACTATGCTCCGCTTCTAGACCGAATTGCTAAGTATCTTAGCACCTGGGTAAAGAAGCATATCTCCTTTGCTGGTAGGAAGGAGTTGATCTCTGCTGTGCTACAGGGGGTTAAGGGATTCTGGCTATCTGTTTTGCCGGTTCCTAAAGGTGTTATCATGCAGTTGATCCGTCTTTGTCGGAACTTCCTCTGGAAGCGACCTTTGGTTAAATAGGTGACGGTTTGCTCCCCTATATTTGAGGGCGGACTGGGGCTTCTGGATCTTGCTACTTGGAACGGGTGCTTCATGATGAAACAGTTGTGGCGTATTGTTGAGAGGAAGGATTCAATTTGGATTAGATGGGTCTATGATAGATATCTGAGTACCACTGATGTGGTGAGTTGGTCTGCACAGGGACGGCCTTCATCCTTGATACGTGCTATTCTGAGGGCACGTGATGATGTGTTGCAGAGATTGGACAGGGATCGTTCCTTTGAGGACTTGTTATCTTCATGGTGCATTGCTGGGAGATTCTGTGTGAGTAGAGCATATGAGGAGATTAGAGTTAGATATGAGGAGGTTCCATGGAGGAGAGAGGTGTGGCCGGTACATGGTACTCCCAGACACAGCTTTATCCTTTGGCTGGCTGTTTTGGGAAGACTTTCCACTTATGACCGTCTCTTATTCTTGGATGAGGGTCATGGTTGTAGATTTTGTGATCCTAGCCTTGAGACTCACGACCATATTTTCTTTGAGTGTCCCTTCTCTGCAGGTATTTGGAGGGAAACACGTTTGATATTCGGGATTTATGACGCGGCTGTTCATATTGATGACGCTCTTGTTTGGTTGCGGACCCTTTCGTCAGGATAGAGCTGCAGGCATCACGCGAGGGTGTATGCTCTTTCTGCTACGGTTTACCACATCTGGCAGGCACGAAACTAGTGGATCTTTGAGCGCACTAGGATTCCGGCTGAGGTGATTACACGTATGATCCAGATTCATGTATTTCACCTCCTATATGCACGATTCCCTTGTGAGACTGTAAGGCGATTTGAGTCTCTGCTGATGATTGTTTATATGTATGCTTTGATGTTCTGCCTTTGTATTGTGGTTCGGAACCTTGCTGTTTGGTTCCGGTGCAGGGGTATCTCTTTTTTCTCTTGTTGGGTTTTTCTCACTAGGCCTGGGTTTTTCCAGCAAGGGGTTTTAATGAGGCTCGGGATTGTCTTTCGCCCTGCTCGTATAGCTGTACTATGACTTTGATGTTTTGTTTTGTTTTTCTCTTGTTGGATTGTCACAGCTTGGGGGTTTATTTCCCTCCATATATGCTTTGATTTGACATTGTTTTGTATCACTCTATCCCTTTTAGGGCTATATATCCGATTTTACCTTTGGCCAAAAAATATTTTATCTTATGTGATGAGATTGATTTATATTTTGTGTAGGTCTGATCCTAAGTTAATGCATACAATGTTAAATAGGTCTAATTCTAATCATTGAAAACTTATATATATATTATACAAAAACGTCTATTTATATTGTTTCATAATAAAATTGAAAATTTAAAAGAATTCAAATTTAATAGCAAGTAAAGGATTAGCAGAAGATCGAGGTTATTACCGGAATAGCTGAATCGATCTCTTGAATTAACCATCGAGCAACATTTTAGAGATATTTATATATTGAATTAGCAATCTGAAGAAGAAGTAATTAATTTCTGTAAACGCCAGAATAAATGTGGGAGGAAGTCAAAGGATTGTAATGAAGGAATGAATGAAAGCATGTGTGAATGGTGTCATTAATGGTCATTTGTAGTGTCATTTACTGTTTTTCACGAATGCCAATTTTATAGTATCTTTTTATATATTTTTCTATATTTTTAAATTTTCATTTTCATTTAATTTTTTATTCATTTTTTCTTACTAATTTATATATAAAGATTTTTTTATAAATCTATATTTTTAAAAGATCTATTTTTATTCATTTATTATTTCTTTCGTTCTCCTAACTTATATATAATTTATTTTATAAATTTGATTTAAGAGTAGGATTTTTTACTAATAATGATGAAAAAAATCAAAAATTTAAGTGATAAGATAAAAATTAAAAGAAAGTAAATAAGTTTAGATGAGTATTAAAAAAATCATTTCACTCAAAGTTCTACTATTGATAGATTTAAATACTACTTCTTAATAAAGAACAAAAAGTAAATGAATTAAGTGTGTTATGTTTTTTTTGGGTAAACATTAAGTGTGTTATTTAATGATTGCCTACACCCTAATCTTTATATATACTAGGACCTTCGAGCCTGTGCTACGCACGAGCCATTATTTATTTTTTCGTATTTTTTGTTTGTTTCCTTTATTTTATTGTGTAATTTTTTTCTATGTTTCTTCTACCCTTTTTTTTCGTGTCCTAGTTGTTTTATTGTATTTTTTGCTATAACGAATAATAGTACATTAAAATACTATATGAATATTATTATGATGGTTTTATTGTAGTTACATTTTGAATTTTTTAACAACCCTATCTAATTGACCTAATTAAAATATTTTTTATACAGAATAATAATACAATTTAAAATACTCTATTAATATTTTAATCTAGTTTTATTTGATTTATATTTTGAATAATCCACCTACCTTATTTAATTTAGGCCATGAAAATGATAATCATTTACTGTTTCTATATATAAGAGTGTTTATATTATTGACCCAAATAATTGTCCCTATTTCATATTCTTAGTGGTGTAATTGTTCTTGTTGTGTAAATTGATTTGAGGCATAGATAACTTATTTTGGTATTTTAAAATTTTTTATGTCATTTTACTTCATGATATTTGATACCGTAATATATTTGTCTAGTAATTCTCATTGTTTTCCTTGAATAAAACTTACGAACATTCCAGCAACCCTATCTAGTTTAGGCCTATAAAATGATAATCATTTACTTTTTATATGTATAATTGCGTTTATATTAGTCAATCAACATAATAATTTTTTTCTCTCCATATTATTGGTGGTGTAGTTAATCTTGTTGTGTAAATTGATTTGAAACAAAGGTCACTTATTTCAGTCGTCTTTTTATTTGATATCTTTGTAGTTCATGATATCAGATATGTAATATATTTGTCTACTCAATCTAATTGTTTTCCTCAAATAAAAATTAGGAATCCGTGTATTTGAATCTGCAATATTACGTTGTACCATGCCGGTAAAACATAGAAAAAACTACACAATAAATAAAGGAAACAAAAAAATACAAAAAAAGAAACAATGCAAGATCCTATTAAAAAGGAAAAGGGATTTGTATTTTGGTGTACCTTGTTCCCTAGATCAGTGTGAGCATGATCAAGGTAGAGCAATTGAGTCAGTGCCTTGTCAATTTGTGGTTGTAGAGCTCCAGCGCGGTTCGTTGTTTCAGACTTGTTCCTTGTTGCTGCATTTTAGAGAAAGAAACTGAGGTGAGTATGATCTTGAGTGGTGTGTTTGTAGGGATATATATACACATCCGTGGTTTAGTATTTTGGAAGTTTAATAGTTTCTGAAACCTCATGGTTGAGATTTTTAATGGTGATTTTCCAAAAGGCATAGTTGATAACTTTAATGGTTATTTAGGGCATATGCCTTTTAAGTTGACTGAGGATCTCAATGATTCAATTTCTGTAATCTTTTTTAACCGGTTTTTGACGGGCGTTAAACGGTCGTTGGCCCTATCAAAAATAATCCAACTAAAGTATCCACTAGTGAAGTGGTAAGTCGGAGTCGAGTCCCAAGGGAGCCACAACGATAGTCTATTTCAATTTGTGTTACCAAATAGTAACTGGGGGGTTTTTGGTTTGTAAACTAACTAAAGCAATAATAAAAGCGAATTTTTGGATTTCTGTAAGCTTATAACGATGGAAAGCTCACTCTTTTAGCATAAGTGCATTATTCTTATGGAAAGTTGATCATCGAATTCTATAAAAGTTATGTTCTTCAAAAAAATAATCTAGTTGTCCTACTCTTTGTTCGTAAATAGAAGCTAGTCCAAATAGTCCTAGAAACCCTTGTTGTATGCAATAACCAAAGAAATCCTAAGGTTCAACTACTCAACAGCATAAAGATCAAAGATATGTAGGCCTATGCAATACCATTGGCAAATCACCGATACTCGACACAGGTTTATAATCTCTACAAAAGAAGCACTCGCAAATAGTCTATGCTAATTCTGATTGCTACCTAAAAGACAAGACTTTTCAAATCGAATTATCAAGCCTAGCGATATGAATGAATAATAATCAACCTAGTTTCGAACCTAGATAAAATCAATATCAATCAATGAAAATAATCACAAGAAAATATAAAACAATGATGAAATTATTATTAGTACATAAACAATAGAATTCTCACAAACAATTCATAGAATAATTGCCTCAACCTAAGAGTGAACTCGTAGGAACTTAGCCAGACATAGCCAAGAGAAAGCTGTACATAATTATGGATGAACTAACCAGGGATGAAGGTAGAAGATGGCACAAAGGTGGGAGATTTCCTCTTGGCTGCTGAATCTCTAAGAACTAATTGTGAAAAGTGACAAAAAGAATAACTAGATAATTCTAACCTAAAAACTACAAGTTTATATAATATCTATCCTCTAGGAAATAAAATAACAGAAAATAAAAGATAAAAAAGGGAAAAACTGATAGATTCCTGGTCTTGGATCTGCAATTGGGCCGAGTCCGTCGCCGAGTCGCGATCGAGACTTTATAGTCTCGACTGAGACTTTTTCCAGGTCACTCAGAAACGGCTCTAGACTCGATCGCTACTTCAGGGTCGCGATCGCTACTTTCATGTCGAGGCAAAGTCTCGATCGAGACATTATAGTCTCAGTCGAGAAATCCATGTCGAGGGCAAATCTCGATTGAGACATCAGAGTCTCGGTCGAGACATATTCTTCGTAGCTCTTCTTCGTCTTGAAACCTTCTCTCGGACTGGTCTTCGGTCTTCTGTAAGCTTCCGAGGCTGCTCGGCTTCGCCTCTCAGCTTCTCCATGGGTGTAGGTGTGGTCATCTTCTCTCTAGCTCCGTCCCAAATGCACTAAAGGTGAGTAAAAATAGGATCTCCATAATAAATACCACAAAATAACGCTTAAGAGCATCCCGCAAATCTATAAGTGAACAATCATACCAGATTCC
>NW_027368073.1:0-52522 GCF_046119375.1 Phyllobates terribilis
AACAACAAATATAATGAGATGAGTATCATAACTTGACAAGTGGTTATGATATTTCATCTCAATGTTGACATTCATTACATTGTATTCATAAGCATAATATAAGCTAAGCATCTAGAGATCGTGATCATTATCAAGTAACTCATCATCAATGATCTCTTCTTCTTCTTGACTGTTTACATTATCTGTTGCATTTGCATTTGATGTACTAGCTGCATTTGCATCCATTGGCCCATTTGCATTTCATGTCCCCACTGCACTTGCATCTGCATTCACTGCATTCCATGCTTCAACTATAGCCCAAGTAGGTGCAATCAGTTCTGTTGGCTTGTTCCCCTCTAATCCAAGCCTCTTCTTGTTGATGTGTGGCATGTCATACCCATTCCTCCCATTGCACTTGAGTATCTCATTCATAACCATTTGCAATGACATTCATACATTGCCTAGTGTTAGGGGGTATAGCTCATAAAATGCATCTGTAACACACTCTAGCATGTGATCAACATTCTTTGGCATCTTTTTGTGCATTAGGGACTGAATGCTTCTAAAAAAACCTAGGTCTAAGATGTTCAAGTCTGGGCTGTTTGCTGGTTGTTGAATTAGGATGAAAGTGAAATCTCCTTGGACATAAACATCTTGCCATTCCTTGTCTGACTGAGTGATATGTGCCCTTGCATTGTCCTGTTGGATGAAAATTGTTCTGTGCATCCCATCATTTGGCCACTTTGCTCTAATGGCTGGTAGAATTTGTTCAATTAGCATAGCTCTAGTTACTCTCTAGTTGACTCTATCCATAAGCTTTGTTATGACTGTCCCCTTGCATCTATTTTTGGAACTCCTTTTGGCTGGCTCCTTGTCTGTGAATGGAAAGATTCCAATCTTTCCATCAAATACGCATTCCCTCTCTGCAATGAACCTAAGTCTAGCAACACAAGATGTACACATTACTTTAGGGATGAATTTGCTTGAACTGGTTGCTCTGTACTTGCCTTTTTCATTCTGTGCCAAGTAGACCCTGGTGCTCTTTTTTGTGAGATAGAACCACTTCTCGTCCAAGTGGACGAAGTCATAAATAGGGTAGTATTCATTATTTCTGCTAATGTGTTGCCTTGCAACAAGCTGAGCACCCATCTAAGTCTTGTTAATTTATGCTCTGGTGATAGACCTGGATGTAGGGAATTTGTGTGTACCTTTATGACTCCCACCTTGGTCATTCTATGACATGTGCTCTTTGAAATTTCTAACTTGCTTGCTAGATCCATCAAGTATGTTATGTCCTCCATGATTAAGGTCATAATGTCTTCTTAAGGAACTTGGATTCTTTTTCTCCCACAGTTTTTGAACTTGTTGTTGACATTAAAACTCTGTCCCCCTGCTTGTTGTTGCTTAGCTGTTGCCCAGATCCTTCCAAGTACTTTGTTGTCAGATTGAGTTCTTGTGATATTTGCTTGATTGCCCCATGTGATAGCCCCCGAGATTTTGAGAGTATAACGTTTAATACCTACATGTGTTGCTTGTTTTTTAGCCTGGATTTTGGTTGATGATGAAACTGTTGCGTTTCTTGGTTGCCTTCATTATTCTGTTGATATGAGCTGTCCACGAATTGTGTTGGTTGGTCCCCACCTCCACTTGTATGCTGTATTAAATTGTCTTATTCTTCACATGTTGACAACTCATTTAAGTCCAAAAAAACTGAAGCCATAACTGTCCCCCGCTTATGCTCTATTTTTCATTCTGAATATTCTCTGGTTTTCACTTACAATGGCAGTTAAGAATAAGAATATGGGTTGTTGAAGATGAATTAAGTGTACAAAGGTAAAATTGTAAGAACATGTTAATGCCAAGTTGGTGATCCTAGGCACAATAATACTGAATGCTCATTGGCTACAGAAAAATCCTAATATGTTATAAATTTAGGGTTTTCTACTCCTTTAGTCATTGAATGCATCACTAATGACTCTTGCCAACTTCTTTTATTTGTATGTGTGCTAATTAAGTTTTGCAACAAAACCGAAAGAATTTATAATATATTGAGGTGAATAATAGTTATTTATGTTTCTAATATTTCTGTTAAGTTGTCAAATAAGATGGCTATGTCAAACATAAACTTATAAATTTATATTAAAATATACAAAATTAAAATTAAAAAATATATAAATCACAAAATTTTAAATTATTTTCATAAACATATAAGTTAGTAAAATTTATAGAGATTTGTTAAGAACCGGCCCTTATATGGGTCATTCGTCGTAGAACCATCCCTTATATGACAATTGATTCTAAAACACCCGTTAAATCTATTTCATTAGCAAAGTCACACTCCTTGCCCTTTTCCGTTAAAAAACTTGTTAATTATATATATAAAGATAAGGGGTGGTTCAAATAAATAAATATGATTTTAACTTTTCAATTTTAATATATTATAAATTTAGGTTTTTGTAGTTGCTTTGTTCATTAATACATTAATTTGTTTTGTGGTTGCTTTGTTTTTTTAAAAGGTTGTAGTTGCTTGCCTTTTTTGATAAGTGTTGGGTCGATATATGTTGGGCCGGATCGAATTTGTTTAAATTTTACTACCCGTGTAGCCAAGTAATTAATTTTCATGTTTAAATTTATTCATTACATTTTATCATGACAATTATTTATTCCAAATTGGATTATGCAGGATATTAAGTTCCTCACAATTTTTCTTTTATTATTATTTTTATGATTTCTTTGTTCCATTTTTTCTTATGTACTTCAAAAAATTTGGACTGAATAATCAATAATTTAAAGAAATTTATATAGTAATGACTACAAGGATATTTGTTGTCAAAATTCTACTCTTAGGACTAAAATTATGAAAATAAATACAAATAATAATTAGTCTATTATAATTAAAACTATCCAATCTAACAAATAAAAGTAAAACTATTCATATTAACACATGTGTAAATGTTCTCTCACATCGAAACTCAATGAAACTTTCCGACCATTGGATGTGTATAAAAAACCATGTTACAGGTTGAGATTTTCAGCCTTCCACATCGGAAACTTATTGAAGTCTCCTTGCCTCTGAGGTGTATAAAAAGAGATGACAAGATCATCGGTAGAAATCGGTTTTTATGTTTCTCTTCCTATTGAAGTTGAGATTAAACAATAGAAGCCTAATAATCAATTTTCCAGTTTAAAACTTTTACTTCTTACGTTTTATCATGAAAGTTAGATTTCTAAAATTAAATTATGTGGGATTTTCAGTTACTATATCTCTGTAAATTTTTTTTGTTTTTTTAATGATTTATTTCTTCCATTTTCTAGCATGTGTAGTTCATAAAAGTTGGTTGAATGTTCAATAATTTAGTGAAGTTCTATATAGTAATCACTACGAGGATATGTTTTGCTAAAATCTTACTCTTAACTTTAAAATTATGAAAAATATATAATTAATAAGTATTCTGTTATGATTACATTTATACCCTTTTACCAAAAAGTTAAAACTATCCATATTTAAACACAAACTCAATGAAAATTTTGACCATTTGATGTGTAAAGAAAGTCATGTTACAAGTTGAGATTTTTTAGCCTCTCATATCGGAAACTTAATGAAGTTTCTTACTCTTTGATTTGTATAAAAAGAAGATCACAAGATCCCATTTGATTTTTTTTGTTTCTTTTATTATTCAAGTCGAACTTAAAATAATAGAAGTCCAATAATCAATTTTTTAGTTTAATATTTTTATTTCTTATATTTTATCATGACAATTAGATTTTCCGAATTAGATTCTGTGAGATTTTCAGTTATTAATGATCTTTCTTTATTTTTTTATTTTTTATATGATTGTTTCCTTCCATTTTTTCTTTTATATGTACTTCATTAAACTTGGATTCAATATTAAATAATTGAGAGAGTTCTATATAGGAGTGACTACGAGGATGTTTGTTGTGAAAATCTGACTTGTATCATTAAAATTATGAAAAATACAATTAATAAGTAGTTTATTATAACTAAAACTATCCAATATGACCAAAATAAGTTAAAACTATCCATATTATCACATGTTTAAATATTTCCCCACATCAAAACTCAATGAAATTGTTTACCATTAGATGTATATAAAAAGTCATGTTATACGTTGAGATTTTTAGCCTCCCACATCAAAAACTTACTGAAGTTTTCTTCTCTTTGAGGTGTATAAAAGGAGATCACAAGACCCTTGGTAGACATGAGTTTTTATATTTATCTTATTATTCAATTTGAGCTTAAAATAATAAAATCCCAACAATCAATTTTCTAATTTAAATATTTTATTCCTATGTACTTTATAAAAGTTGGATTGCATATTCAATAAAGAAAGAATTTTCGTATAGTAATGACTACGGGGATATTTGTTGTGAAAATCTTACTCTTAGCACTAAAATTATAAAAAAATATAATTAATAAGTAGTCTATTATAATTAAAACTACCCGCTCAACCCCAAAAAAATAAAAATTGTCCATATTGACACATGTTCAAATATTCTCCCACATCAAGACTCAACAAAATTTTGACCATTGGATGTGTATAAAGTCATGTTACAGGTTGAGATTTTTGAGCCTCCCACATCGAAAAGTTAATGAAGTTTCCTTCTTTTTGAAGAGTATAAAAGGAGATCTCAAGATCCCGGTAGAGATGTATTTTTGATTTCTCTTATTAATCAAGTTGAACTTAAAACAATAGAAGCTCAATAATCAGTTTTCCAGTATAAATTTTTTATTACTTACATTTTATCATGACAATTTGATTTCTGAATTATATTATGTGGGTTTTTTAGTTACTAACAGTATTGCTTCAATTTTTAATTTCTTTCTTTCTTCTATTTTTGTAGCCTATGTACTTCATTAAAGTTTGATTGAATATTCAATAATGATGAAAAAATTATATAGTATTGATTACGAGGATATTTATTGTGAAAACCTAACTCTTAATATTAAAAATATGAAAAAAACATGTAACTAATAAATGGTCTATTATCATTAAAACTATTCAATCTAACCAAAACAAGCTAAAACTATCCATATTAACACATGTGTAAATGCTCTCCCACATTGAAATTCAATAAAATTTCAGACCATTGAATGTGTATAAAAAGCCATGTTACAGGTTGAGATTTTCAGCATCCCACATCGGATATTTAATGATGTTTTTTCTCTTTGAGGTGTATAAAAGGAGATAACAAGATCCTCATTAGAAATGGATTTTTCTGTTGCTCTTTTATTCAAGTTGATCTTAAAACAATAGAAGCCCAATAATAAATTTTCCAGTTTTAAAATTTTATTTTTCTTACGGTTATCATGACAATTAGATTTGCCAAATTGGATTATCTGAGATTTTTAGTTACTAATGATCTTTATTTTTTAACGTATTTTTTCTAACATATGTACTTCATAAAAGTTGTATTTTATATTCAATAATTATTTTTATTTATTTCATAAGACATCTAATTTAGGGTGTATTGAGTAATTATTTTTATTTATTTATTTCATGTTGTAACGACTACGAGGATATTTTGTTGTGAAAATCTAACTCTTAGGACTAAATTTATGACAAATATATAATTAATAAGTAGTCTATTATAATTAAAACTGTCCACTTTAATGCAAAAAAAAAGTAAAAACAGTCGAAGTTAACACATGTTCAATTATTCTCCCACATCTAAACTCAATGAAATTTTAAATTTTCAAACCATTGGATGTGTATAAAAACTCATGTTACATGTTGAGATTTTTTACCCTCCCACATTGGAAACTTAATGAAGTTTCCTTCATTGAGGTATAAAAAAAGGAGATCACAAGACCCCCGATTATAATGGGTGTTTATGTTTCTTTCGTTATTCAAGTTGAGCTTAAAACAATAGGAGTCCAATACTCAATTTTCCAATTTATAATTTAAAAACATTTTGATTTGGTTTTTTATCATATCCGAGCATATACGGATACGTGGGCATTTTTAAGTTGTCCATGTTACACAGTGTATAACCTATTCATTTTTACAAAATTATTATTCTTATTTGTTTTCTATATTTCATATATCAACATTTAGATTGATCATATTTTTACATGAATAAAGAAAAGGATAACACATCTGTGTTCTGCTTAATAATTTACATTAAACACATACAATAGTGTTCAATGTATATATAATCTCGTAAAAAGACAAAAACCCGTGCGAAGCACGAATTTATTACAAACACTTGCCTACATATGAAGTATTTACCATTACATTATCAACAAAGTACATTGGTACTCAATAAGTGTATGTTTACGTTAATCACCACAATAGAAATAGTAAACAGTACATCCCTGTATTTAATCAAATAAATACGGACACATCTAAAAAATAGATACTAAACAAACTACTAGACGAAACATACACAAAATACATTGTGCACGAAACTTACAATCAAACATACTGCAAAAACACATCCTAATAAATATCAGAAAAATCCGTTCAAACCAAGAAAGACGTCTATGATAACATATAAACTAAATAGCCCGTGCATAGCACGGGCGACGAAGTACTAGTCTATACAGAAATCTGATTGGCTTGGATTAAATTGATCTCCAACTTTTTCCACCCCTCTCTCCTTAATAAATGCCCTTAAAAATTATACTTTTCATTGTTCAAACTTTTCGGGACAAAGGGAGTAGTTATTGCTTGAGCGCACGCTTGCATCTTTGGACCTACACTTAGGGACAAGGGCCAATTCGGAACTGAATCCAACACTACTTGTTAGGAAATCGATATCACCTAAAGCTAGTCTCTTTTAATTTATCTCCTTAATTCTAGCTAACAACTAATTAGATCTAATTTGTTGATCACCCGTGCCATGCACGTGATTTGATTAATCAATCGATAAAAAGAATATTAGATACAATTTGCATCAAATTATGTTAAAATCGTATTATAAACCATATTTTTTGTATTAATAGCCGTTCATGAAAATTATTGAATGAATGTGAGAGCTTCAAATAAGGTAGTTCTAATATATATGTTATATAAAATATTGCATATTTGATCCTTAGAGAAGAAATATAGTTCATAATATTTATTATATGTTAAAATATATGTCTATATATACTTAAAAAATGAAAAATAATCTAAATTTGTAAAATGACTTTTACACATTTCAATAATTAATTTATTTTAGATGAATCATTTACATTTTATAAATTAAAGTAAAATTATCCAAGTAATTTGTTCCTATAAATGTGGTAGTTTATTTAAAAATTAAATGAGAGAGAATAGTAGGATCAATAAGAGAACGAGAAAGTTTGAAAAAAGATATCTTTAAATATTCATAATAATATATATAAATTAATAGCTTTAATGATGTGTCTAGTAAAATTTAATAGTTTTAATGATATGAAAGATGAAGTGGCTTTTTCAAAATGTTGAATTTTAAGTGAAACTAATGCGGGAGTGACATGTCAGCTGTTTTAATCTCAGACCGATACATAAGTAGGAAGACTCAAGATTTTCTCATTAGATCTACTATTATCGCCCCTCTTCCTATTGATTCTATATTATATTGTTTCAATTATTAATTTTTTAATTAACTCCCACATTTCTAGGAACAAATTTATAAGGTACTTAAAATTTAATCTAATTAATCATTAAATTTAAATAATTCTTCTAAAACTTACTTAATAATTATAATACTAATCCATCAATAACAATCAAAATTTTCAAAAACGCTCTTCATGTCTGGCCGCCGAATGATGCCCTAATCCCACGCCACCATTTTGTCACCGGTGCCTACGCCGCCGGCCTTCTCCTCATGAGTCGGTCGGACACGGTGGACTCTGGGTATCCTCTCGAGACTGGGATCCACGGCGGTACCACGCTCAACCTCTCGCTTCTCGATTTCTGGTTTTACGTAAGTTTGCTCTGCCTCTGGGCTTTGTTCGTCCGTGCTTCCAGGCACCGGAGGGGCTCCTCCGCCCCTTTTGGTTCTGTTTCCCCCTTCTCCGATTTGCGATCTCCTCTGCGGTTACTTGTTACTTCATCGGATAATTGGGATTTGTGGTTGTTCCTTCTGCCGTTCGTAGTCTATTTCTCTGCCCCTTTTGGTTCTGTTGCCCCTCCTCCGATTTCTGATCTCCTCTGCTGTTACTTGTTACTTCATCGGATAATTGGGATTTGTGGTTGTTCCTTCTGCCGTTCGTAGTCTGTTTCTGTTGACTTGCGTTTGAAGGGTTTGTGCACTTCCGGTGGCAACGCTTCTCCAACACAACCGGTTTTTAAATACAATCCTCTGTTACATTGGTCTTGTTCGACAGATTTGGCATCTATTACAGTCGAATTTTCTGAGATATTTCTGTTTGGGTTTGGTATAATACGGTTGCTTGGTCATCAAGACTTCCATGGAGGGTCCATTAGATTTTTGCAAGACATATCTGAAGGCCTTTGCGCGTTCTATCACTGAGGCTGCGTCGGATGGCCCTGATTGTGCTCTGGCCTTGAAGATTCTGGGAAGACGGGTAGCACAAGAAGATTGGATCACCTTTGCTGTCAGAGCTAATCGTCTGTGGGCATTCTGTTCTGTTTTCAACACTCCACTACAATCGGTACTTATTCGTTTGGAGATTACAAAAGACACATTCACTTCACTGCGCATCATGGTGAGGATTGAACTTGCAGCAGGTGTCGCGGCTGTTGGAAAGGAGTTTGTTACGACTTTCTCGCTCTCGAAACACAACTACGATGGAGATGGATGGCTTTCACATCAGAGCCGATTCATGGAGTGTGATATTATGGATTTTCCCACTATTTCGGTGAAGCTGCAGACGAATAATCAGATTGCTAATGGAGTGCTAGAAATGGATTTGCAGTTGGTTACTTACAAGTCCAATGTTGTCGATAATGAAATGGTGAATCTGGATGGTTCTCTGCGTGTGTTGGAAGGCGACATGATCCTAGATGATACGTGTCATGAGCAGCATCTTGAGGTGGTTGCAAAGGATCCTGATGTCCCCGATGAAGGTCCTGATTTGGTTGCACGTGCCATCTCGGCTCAACTGAGTGAGGTGTTAGGTATTCCTATTCCCTTGACTGATGTTCATGCTAACCAAAGTGAAGAGAATGAAGGTACTCGGTTGCCAGCAAACCTTGATGTCTCTTCTTCAGTCACTGATTGTCCGTCTATGAAATCACTAATTCGGACAAGGGACACAATGTTGATTCTGTTGCTAATGCTCCTCCGACACACCCTCCTCTTGTTGGTCAGGTTGGAACAAGCGCGGATGGGCCTAGGCCTCGTGTATTCGCCGCGCAAAAGGGCGGTCCTATGTCTCCTCCGAAGGGTTCCCTCCCACGTAATTCAGCTTGGTCCAAGGGGTCAAAGAGTCTGTTTTTGAATGCCAAGTGTGGAGGTAAAATTCACTTCTCCGAACCCTCTATTAATAAGAGAGTTACTATTAATGTTAGCAAGGGCAAGACTAGTTTTGATACGTGGGGTTGGGCTTTGATTGGTCGTTATGTCGGATATACTCCTAATGCTTTTATGCTGAATAATCTAAGGTGTGAATGGGGTACTACTGCGAGGTACACAATTGAGGAAAGATGGATTGTGTTTCGGTTCAAAGCACAAGAGGAAATGGAGAAGGTGCTTCGCAATGGTCCTTATTTTATGTATGGCAAGCCGCTCATCGATAAGACTATGCCTCCTATGTTTTCTTTTTCAAAGAAGGGCATTGCTTCTATTCCTGTTTCGGTTCGTGTTCAACGGCTTTGCCAAATGTTTTGGGAGGATGATATTTTGAGTGATGTGATCTCACATATTGGTAATCCTCTCTTTAAGGATGAAGTGACGGAAAACCGCACGAAGGGTACGTATGCGCGTTGCCTTGTTGAGGTGAACTTCTCTGAACCAATCACTAAGATGATTGATATTGATTATACTAATGATGATAGTGCTGAGGTTAGTTTTATCATAGAGAATGAGCCTATATTTTGTTTGGAGTTTCCTTGTTTTGGACATGATAGTGCAGGATGTGGTTTCAAGAAGGGAAAAGAGTAGAGTGAATGTCAGTTTGGATACGACTAGGAAGAAATCGGGTGATGTAGGAAACGACAAGGATTTAGCACCACCAGCTGACGGGACCGCTCCTATGAATGCTGCAGAGGTGTTGAGGGACATTGCGGATGGGGTCCCTGAAGTCGATGGTGCTACAAGCATTCCTAGTTCTTCACTACAAGTTATTGGTGCAGAAACGGTGGATGTTGCCACAGAGATTGGGTCTGAGAAGCCTACTGTACATGAGAAGGGTAAGAACATTGTTGACATTGAAGGGCAACGTGCTGACGGAGACATAGAGAGCTCTCGACCTTTTCAGGTATACTTTAAGAAGAAGACTCGTCGGAGGAATAGATATATTGGTGAGACGTTAGTTCTGAATGGTCGGACTTACTACCCAACAGGTTATGCTCGTACTGGTACCTTGCGATCGCAGAACTAGGGAAGGAGTCATATGGGGAAATCTGGTGGCGATGGTGCTCGACATAATTTACCTAGAGCGCATATTTTAGGTTCTATGAATAATGGGCGGGGACTCTCCTCTTTGGTTTCCCAATGACGGTTCTTGCATGGAATATTAGGGGGATAGGCCTTCCCCAGAAACAACAAGGTGTCAGGAAGATGGTGATGGGGAATGAGGTTAGAATCTGTGGTCTCCTAGAGACTAGATTTAGTAGGCTTGCTGTTGATGATTTGGTTGGGCGTTTGGCTCCGGGATGGCTTCATGTTAGTAATTTTGATCTTGATTGTCGTGCACGCATTCTTGTTCTCTGGGATGAGCAATTCTATCATCTTCATGTGGTTGGTAGATATGCACAACACATTGCTGCTATTACTCGATGTCGTTCTACCCATAGGACCTTTGGTGTATGCTTTGTTTTTAGTCTACATTCTGTTAGGGATAGACGACCTCTTTGGCTGATTTTGAGATCGCTGCTGAGTGATCATGATGTTCCTTGGATGATACTTGGTGATTTTAATTGTGTCATGCATGCCGATGAGAGATTACACGGTGCTCCGGTTAGACCTAGAGAGACTGCTGATATGATAGAGACTTGTAGAGATTTGGCGTTATCTGATGCCCCTTGTACGGGTGGTGGGCAATTTACATGGACTAATAGATCTGTATGGAGTAGACTGTGTAGGTTCGTGTATTAAGCAGCTATTGTTCAATGTCTCTATAGTTCATTAAGCTATAGATACACATCTCAAAGTATATAATTGCGCTTTTAGACTTAGGGATGCGCTTGACCTATGTAGAACACTTAGTAATTGATTTACTAATGTCCTTGAACGCGAAAGAGGCCAGACAACAATAAAGCGCCCTTTAAGTGGTTAAAGTGCACTTCGATTTGCACACAAGAGTTATCAAACGGTGAGAACCCTATGTCACTAATTGAATCGGCATAAAACTCACCACTACTTGTATTGATAGAAGAAGGTTACAACTCTAGCTTCAACTCTTGAAGCTCACTCTCGTAAACTCTCTTCTAACAACACTCCAATTCAGCTCTAAGAACAAATGGCACTTCACTCTTGATCAAAACTGAGTCAACATTAATCTCTCCTAGCTTCTCTCTGATTTTCCTCACTTTGTAACTCACTAGAATGAAAGCTACAATCCACTATTTATACACAAAACTTAAGATACAACCCACACTTAATTTCGTGTAACAAACTTGGACTTAACTAGCTGCCACCTCATCAATCCGTGGGAATTGATCAAATTGCTAGAGATGATCAACGGCTGGATTATTTCGGCTTTATTCTTCAACTTGTTGAATCACGCCATGTCAGCAATCCATGCACTCTCGCTAACTAACTCCCTCCACGTTGGCAATCCCTGGAATTGCGTCACAAAGACATTGAAATTCTTCTCGCACCTCTTGTGCACACAATTTGAATTCTCCCGCTCACCAGCCTTTCCATGCGTTTGGGAAGTATTCTTCTGCGACGTCGTGCAACCTTTGCTATAGTGGAACCTCGTGATTAACATCTACTTGGCTTCATTCAAGCGCGTCTTCTGCGCCTTAGAAGCTCGATCACTCTCACTTCCTGGCTTGAATGGAATTATTTCAACACCTCTTGCGAACCTCGGTTTCTTCGCTTGGTGTAAAGCGCGACTGAGGACAGTCGAAGCGCATCTCTTGGTAACTAAAGCGCATCCCAGCAGATCTTATAATAACCTGGGAAGCTTAGAAACACTAAGAGATTAGATATATTAGTTTGTTATCATAAAAACAAAGAGAAATACATTGAGCTTTAATATGAGTATCAAAGCTCAACTAACAGTTTTCCCCTTTTTGATGATGACAAACCTTTAATAGGTAAGCTTATATACTTCCTGTAATGATCAAAATGAAGACAATAAATAACAAGTTAATCATGTATTCAGATTCGGAAATAGGTCGAAGTACCTTACCAAGTACTTTACCAACAAATTTCAATTTCCCCTAAGTTCAAGAACGGTCTTAAACTTCCCCCTTAATCAATGAAGAGTGTACCTGTTTTCTTCCCCCTTTTGACATCATCGAAAAAATCAAAAGCTTAATCATACGGTAAGAAAATAGTAGGTTGCGCTTTTTAGCTAAGAAGTCAAATAAGGCAAAATAGCGAACAGAAAGTAACTTAAGTACTAAAGAATCAAGTTAGCAAACCTCTCAGAGTTATGAAAATCAAAGCATACTTTCATTAATCACTTTCGAGTAACTGCCACAAAATATGGTTAGGCAACCTAGAGTGACTAGTTCTCACATAGTAGAGAATAAGAAAAAACAATCAAAAAACGCTTATCAAAGCGCTACAATCAACACAACCACATCAACTTCTCTCATCAGCTTCTATCATTAGCTGGAACGCCCTATCAAATCCTGACTGAAACAAAGCTGCAAACTTCTCCACCTGCTCACATAACTCAGTTAAGCGCCTTTCAACCCTTTCATGGTGCACTTCAAGTGTAGCCACAATACCCGATACATCGGTAGTAGCTGCAGTAGTAGGAGCGCGAGGGCTATGTTCGGAGCGCGAGCTAGAAGGAAGAGTACCTTCAGGATTTTGAAGAAGTATAACATATATCACTTCAGAGGTGAGAAAAAGTAGAGCAATCTAAATCCTTTAAAGAGTTATCATAGAGACCATCTGCCTTCAACATCTTGCATATGATGTGGGGGAACGGAAGGGGGCCAGAAGTTGCAGAGCGACACAACACTAGGTGGCTCATCATGATTTGAGCAGTGTTTACCACATGGTTGGATAAGACGATCGCCATAATGTAATAGTCGGCTATGGTCACCTTCTCCCTATCATAGTCTCTTGGAGTGATGTTCGTTATGATGAAGTGGTTGAGCAGACGCCTACTAGGCTTCTGAAGATCAACTGTAAGGGTGCGCTTCGGCACATTTGGACCAAACACTACTTCCTTTAACCGCTTTGCACCTGCGGGCCAATTCTTCTTATACAAGCGCCCGAACCCATTTGACTGCCCAGTGAGCCCAATCGCCTTAGCTAGATCCTTCACCAAGAATGTTTCCCTCGAGTTTCCACGCCAGTTGAACTACACTTGTGAATATTCCAGATTAGCTGTATGAGACTCCATATTGGCATAAAATTGATATACCATCGAGTCATTATAATGTGCAGGCTCGGTCTCCAGTTTGTCCCAGCCCTGGAAACCTAACCACCCAGAGAAGCGCTTGATATGCGAAGAGTCTTGAAGCTCGACAAGAAAGTCTTGGGTAACAGTTTCTGGGAAGAGAAAAGAGCGCTTTTGAATACCTAAGGGAACAGGAGGAAATGCATTGGCACCAACTATCTTTGTGCGCTTGGCTCGGGTAGAAGTACCTCTCTCTGTGATAATCTCTAGAGGTGGAGAGTCATGTTCAGAACCATCGGACGACTCAACCTGCTCTACGACCGAAGCTTTTCTCTTTCGGCCGTGGCGACGAACCAAGTCACTCTGGCGATCAGGTCTTTGAGAGGATAGATGAATAGGAGAATCACGCTTAGAACGAGGCTGAATGTGGAAATCGTCGTCATCTGATTCGGAGGGGATGGAAGCAAGAAGGTACTGTGGAGATAATAGAGACTGAGTGCCTAACCTTGATGGTGTTTCGATCTTGAGCGCACCTTTTCCCTTTGCAGGGGTAGATAGAGGCACCTCTCTGTCAGTTTCCTTCTCCAAATATGAAATTACCTTGTGCACCTGAGCATCGTCATAGCCAGCGAGCTCAAGATCCTCAGCAGTAAGTGCAAGGTCAATGAGGGGCTTTTTAGAGGAGGATGGGGCAGCTGATGTGTGTATTGGTTCAGTGGTAGGAATAGGTTGATCTGTGGAGGCTTCGATCTGGGTAGTTTGGACGGGAGGAGTTTGTATTTGAGGAGCTAGGGTAGAGACGGATGGAGCTAAAGATGAGGATTGAGCTTTTAACAAGGACTCACCTTCTCTCGTGTCTCAGGGTCAAGAGCGGCTAAGTTAAGGTTTTCCATGGTAATTTATGGTGTAGAGGGATTAAGGAAGAAAAAGCGGGATCGGAGTTTGAGAGAGAGAGAGAGGCAAGAGGTAAAATTAGGGTAAATGGAAGAGGATGATATTTACCTTGTATTTATAGAGTCTTGACAACCAATCTCGACCGACCAAACCAACGGACCCGATTTAGACTGAAGCGAGTGCGCTGGCAACGGTCCAATAGAAGGCCTGATTTGACGCGCTGCATCTCCCAACGACTATAATTGCAGGAGCCTTTACCTCACAACATGGAAAGAGCTGTTGCCAACTAGCCGTTACCTCAACATTAAGCAAACTCAAAAACACTGTAGCAAAACTAGCCGTTGCGCTTAATTCAGAAACATTCCAACAATAGAAGCTCAACCAAGTACCACGTGCCAAATATTCTGATGTAGCACAAAACTGACTGAGATCATTAGATGTAGATGTGTGATGTCCAGTTCAACTTACCAACCACTATGTAAAACATTTAATGAACAGGAAATGCACATTTCAAATTGGGACATTAGAGCATTCGATCACTCAAGTATGATGTAATCGTATGTGCATATAATAAGGGTAATTGAGCTTTATGTCACCAAATGAATACTTCTCTTATGTGGAGTTCAATAAAGGACGAGAGAAGCGTAACATCTAGTCAGGCTTAGGACACCTATGCAATGAATCATTTCTTAGGCATGTAATATGGGTAGAAGACGATCAGCATTGTCAAATTTTGGCAAAGAAGAGCATGCAAATGACTATGATCATATCAAATCGAGCTAAACAAGGAAGATAACTTCAGTAATATTTCATTTTAATGAACAACCATAAAGCATGAATGATTCAAAGCTATCAAGCGTAAGCTACCATAGTTCGTACCTTGATACTAAGCTCGCTAATTCTAGTCAATACGGGAAATACTTACAGAGCCATTGCCTCAAAGCTAATGGAGTCGCATAAGGCCAAGCTGAACCCGAAGGTTTAAGAAGACCTGTCGATTAAGCGCTTTAGTAAAAATATCTGCTGTTTGCCCTTCTGAAGACACATGACTAAGCTCGATGTTCTTGCGCTCCACATGATCACGTAGAAAGTTGTGCCGTACATCGATGTGCTTAGTTCGTGTGTGATGTACTGGATTCTTGGAGACACATATTGCGCTGGTATTATCACAATAGATAGTTATTGTGCCGAGATGAATACCATAATCAACGAGCTTTTGCTTTATCCACAGTACTTGAGCACTACATGAAGCCGCTGCTATGTACTCTGCTTCTGTCGTTGAAAGCGCAATGCAGTTTTGCTTCTTGGATCCCCACGATACAAGACATGGTCCAAGGAATTGTGCCATTCCACTTGTTCTCTTACGGTCTGCTAGATAACCTGCATAATCTGCATCGGTGTAGCCAACAAGAGAAAGACCGCCCCCCTTTGGAGTACCAAAGGAAAAGATCATCAGACCCCTTAAGATATCTAAGGATGCGCTTTACATGAGTTAGATGAGAAGCGTGAGGGTCTGGCTGAGATCGAGCACAAACACTAACATCAAAGACAATATCAGGTCTAGAAGCAGTCAAATACATAAGAGAGCCAACCATACCTCTATACATAGTTTGGTCTACCTTCTCAGCCATAAGATCTTTATCAAGCTTTGTTGTGGTTGAGAGTGGTGTAGAACATGGTTTGCTATCTTCCATTTGATATTTCTTGATTAGTTCTTTAATGTATTTTTGTTGATGAATCTTTATGCCTTCATCCAGTTGGTTCACTTGAAGCCCGAGGAAGTACTTGAGCTCACCAATCATGCTCGTGCTAAACTTGAGGCTCATGGTGTTTTTGAAATCCTCTACAAGCTGCAAGTTAGTTGAACCAAAAATAAAATACTCAACATAAATTTGGACAATAAGGATATCGCCCTTTGCTTCCCTGATGAAGAGGGTCTTGTCCACCAAACCTCTCTTGTAGCCATTAGCAAGTAGATACTTCGATAGACAGTCATACCAAGCGCGAGGGGCTTGCTTAAGACCATAAAGCGCTTTGTCTAAGAAGTATACATGATTAGGATAAGCTGGATCTTCAAATCCTGGTGGTTGCTTGAAATACGCTTCCTCATTCAAATCACCGTTGAGGAAAGCAGTCTTCACGTCCATTTGATACAGCTTGAATCCTTTGTGTGCGGCATGAGCGATCAACAAGCGAATTGCCTCTAACCGAGCAACTGGTGCGTATGTTTCATCATAAACAATGCCTTTTTGTTGATTGTATCCTTGTGCAACAAGTCGAGCTTTGTTACGTACCACTGCTCCACTATCATCCAGTTTGTTCCTGAAGACCCAGCGCGTACCAATGATGGTTCTATCACCTGGCCGGGGCACTAGACGCCATACCTGGTTCCGCTTGAACTCTTCTAGTTCTTCTTGCATGGCAATAATCCAGTCTGGATCTTGAAGTGCGACTTGTATGTTCTTTGGTTCCTGTAAAGAGACAAAAGCACTACAAGCAAGCAAGTTAAGAACGTTAGAACGAGTTTGGGTAACTTTCTCAAACTGAGATATGATTGCCGAAACTGGATGGGCACTCATTTGTTAATGATTCCGCACAGTGACCTCAGTATTGTCTGGTAGAGTCATCGTGGTAGTCTTGGACAAGTCACTACTTCCACCAGATGGGTTACTTGGTCCCGCTTGAGGACTGCTAGGTCACACTTGACCACTACTAGATCCCGCTTGAGAGCTAGAAGGTCCAGCTGAAGTAACTGAGGGTGTTACCTGACCTGAGCGTGATGATGAAGGTGTAGCTTGATCGTTGTTGAATGGTCCACTTCCTTCATCTATATTCTGAGTGTTGTCCTCTAGAGTAGCTTCATCGCTTGGATTGCTAGGTTCTGAAGCCGAAGGCTGAGAAGCGCAACCACCACAATCGTCATCGTCACTTTCTATGCCTGGAGAAGACGTAGAAGGATGCGCTTGAGGAATGTGAGGAGAAGCTGGAGGTAGATCAGGGCTAACAAATGGATCATCATTCATCTCTTTTGTTCTATCAATATGTCCATCATCAAACTTCACATGAATGCTATCTTCTTCCCTCCGAGTCCTCAGGTTGAGCACTCTATACCCCTTGTTAGAAGAAGCTTAACCTAGAAATATAGCATCGTCATTCCGGGCATCAAATTTTCCTAAGAGATCCTTCCCATTATTATTGACGTAACACTTGCAACCAAACACTCGTAAGTGAGAGATATTACGTGTACTTCCTTTGAGCAATTCATATGGGGTTTTCTCTAGGATTGTCCTTAACAAGGCTCGGTTAGTAATATAACATGCCGTGCTCACAGCTTGTGCCCAATAGTATGAAGCGACACCACTAGAGAGTAGCATTTTACGTGCCATCTCTTGTAGAGTCCTATTCTTGCGCCCAACAACTCCATTTTGCTCAGGGGTTCTAGGTGTAGAGAAATTATGATCTATACCCCTTTCATCACAAAATGATAAGAACTCTCCATTTTTGAATTCGGTTCCATTATCAGAACGAATTGCACAAATGGGGAGCCCCAAACTCTTTTCTAGTAAAAGCGCATGAGTACGAAACGTTTCAAAGGTTTCGCTCTTGTGTTTTTAGAAGAGAGTCCAGGTGTAGCGAGAATAGTCATCAACTATAACAAAAATGTAGCGATTACCTCCCTTACTCTAAGTACGTAGTGGTCCACACAAGTCCATGTGGAGAAGCTCTAGAGGAGCCTTTGTCTGCACTACCTTGATCGAAGGAAAGGAGCTTCTAGTCGCTTTGGCCTTGGAGCAATCTGAGCATGAAGTCATGGATTCCACTTTGATGCGAGGAAGACCACGAACCAGGTCCTTGGATTGAAGCTTGTTGAGTAAATGTAGACTAGCATGTCCCATTCCCTTGTGCCAAAGACTGGTTGTCTAATTGAGTGTAGTGAGGCACAGGTTGCGCTTAGGAGTGTAGGAGTGGTCGAAAAAGCATGTATTATCGACGTGCTTGCCTTTAAGAAGAACTTCTTGATCAGGGCTGACCACTGCACATTCGCTTGTGTTGAACCAAACCTTGTTTCCTCCTTGATCGCACAACTGAGCTACACTGAGTAGATTGAACCGAAGGTTCTCTACTAAATTCACATCTTTGATTTGAATAAGCTTGTTTAGATGTGCGCTGACTCGAGCTTTGATTCTTCCGTGCTTCTTGTCACCGAAGGAGACGCTGCCTCCCTCCTTAGCTTGAAATGAGAGTAGTAATTTTTGATCGCCCGTCATGTGACACGAACAACCGCTGTCGATGTACCACCTGTTGGACCACCAATATTGATCCAGGACCAAATAGGGAAATCGGCCCATTAAGTAAAAGGCCCAAGACCCAGCAAGAACCTTCAGCTATAAATAGGGAGTTGGAAAGTTGAAATGGACTGATCACTATTCATCTTTGCCTCTTGTAGTAAAAACGAGAGCTCTCCTTCACAAATTCGCATACAAACACTACACCAGTTTACATTAATCATTCGCGAGCAATCTCTTTCTTCCTATTCTGCCTCACGCATTTAAAACTACATTATTTCGTATTACTTTCTACTCAAATGAATTCTAATTTGAGCGTCGGAGAGTCAAATCCAGAGGCCTCCCTCCTCTGGGTTTGATACGCAGGTACACGAAGACGTACAACGCGAAGTCATTTACCTTCAAGAAGCATGTTCATTCAACGCGAAGTCACTTGCCTTCAAGAAGAATCCTCAACAACGCGAAGTTTCTCAAGTCCTCGTGTAGAGTGTAGACTACATGAAGTTTCCAGGGCTCCAACACTGGCGCCGTCTGTGGTTTCCTTTTCACGAAGCTAAGCTAAGACATGGTACGTTTGGAGGGTCTCCCAAGTGACGATGTTCGCGAGGAACGTTCACGATCACCAGCTAGTTCACGACCGGGACGTACGTGGATCTCTCAGGAAGAATTCAAAGACTTCCAGAACTGGAGAGAATATATGGCAAACCGGGCCCGGTCCGCGGATGGATCTCACCAAGACAGGGGCACAGTTGACGACACCCCCTCCGACTACTATTCACGCGGAACCTGCCCAAATACATACAGCTACCGGGGCCAAACGCCGTACGGCCCAATGCGTAGACAGGATCACGAACAGCCACGGTATCCACCACCACCCCAGCCGCCCCGAGAGTAGTTGTACCCGGAGCATTTTGCAAGATCTCCACTATACGCTAACGCCCCACCACCATTTCCCTACGACCCGTATTTCCCTATGCAGGCCCAGAGACAGCATCGCGAGCCAACTACAATCTTCGCTGACCACATCATGCACGCCTCAGTTCGCGGAGACTTCAAGTACCCATCAGTGAAGGAGTACACGGGCAGTGAGGACCCCGTCGAGGACGCTAGTCGATATCTGTATGCCATGCTTTCCAGCAATGCCGACGACACATCAATGTGCAAAGGGTTCCCGAATACTCTATCTGGGGCAACCCTGAGCTGGATCCTGGCCCTCCCCAAAGGAATCATAAACAATTTCACTGACCTGGAGAGTAGATTCCTCAGCCACTTTAACGCCTTGCGTAAGCAGGAAGTGGTAATGCAACATACCGCGGGTATCCAGCAAGGCCCGGACGAGTCTTTGGTCAACTATGTAGCGAGGTTCTCGGCCGTGGTCATCCAATCCACCGATTTTAAAGATGACACAGCCAAGTACGCGTTCCTTCGTGGACTGTGCAATGGTACTGAATTTAAAGACCAAATGAGCAGAAAGAAAGGCCTCACATATGAGGGCATGCTGGAAAGGGCTCACGAAGAAATCCAAGGAAAGATGATAACGGGTCAGAATTCGCAGGGTTTGGGCCAGAGAAACCAGAACTGGGGTCCTAAGAGGCATCACGAGCAGGTCAAGCCAAGAAAACATGGTTACGATCCGCGGATAAATGTAAATCAGCCTAGAGACCAACAGGGGAGATTCCAGGCTCAGAATCTCATGGCTAATTTTGCTCAAGGGGGTGTCCAGAGGGGGAAAAGGCCGGCAGAGCGGCAGCCAATGTGGTGTGAGAGGCATAACACTATGAATCACAACTCCTCGGACTATCGATCGATTAGGCAGGAGGCCGACGCGGAGAACATACGAGTAATGTCCGCGCAGCGATCAGGGGCAAACCCGCAACGTCGCGGGCAGGGAAATCACGCGCCGGCTCAAACTTTCCCGCAACCGGATGGTTTCGTGGGAACAATATCAGGTAGGCACACGCCAAGGCTCCCGAGCAGGGCAGAACAGAGACGCGCATCCAATACCACTCTCCCGTCAGGGGAGACCCCTTATTCTTGTTAGAGAAGAGAAGAGAGAACCGTACCGGTTGATGTTCGGCAAAAAATATGTATACGAGTGGGCTACGCGAAGTGCCGACCCACTCGTAATCCACATCCATCTCGGCACAAAGATCGTAAAAAGAGTGATGGTAGACACGGGAAGCGCAACTGACATTCTGTACTGGGACGCTTTCGAAAAACTGGGTATCGACAAAGACCAGCTCAGGCCGACGCAGTGCAACCTGGTAGGCTTCACGGGCGATTCAATAAAAGCCTCGGGTGTAATAACGCTAGAAATGATACTCGGAGACGAGGGTGGACCGTGAAGGCAGTGCTCCGTAGACTTCCTGGTCATTCCAATGACGTCTTCGTACAACGCGATATTCGGGCGCGATTCCCTTATCCGTTTCGAGGAGGTTGTCTCAATTAGCCATTTTTGTCTGAAATTCCCAACAGTGTGTGGCACGGGAACAACACGAGGAAATCAGGAGGAGAGTCAGACATGCTACCACTAGGCCGAAAAAGGAAAGAAGAAAGCCGTTCACACCAGCCAGGTATTCATGAGTCTCCCAGGGTTGGAAGAGGAAGCAGACTTAGACCCACGAGCACCGACTCCCTCGGAGCATCTTTGCGAAGAGGCAGAGATCATCCCGGTAGATACAATCGCGCCATTTGAGTCAGAGCACAAGAAACTATCAGTAGGGCGAGGTTTACAGCCATCAGTTACAGAACAGATCGTGAAACTACTGTCCGGATCGCGAGACGTCTTCGCCTGGACCCCTCGCGATTTAAAGGGGATCTCGCCCGAAGTCATGAGCCACTCTCTGGCTATCCAGCCAGATTCAGTACCAAGAAAGAAGCGAAAGAGGAAACAAGCAGGGCCCAAGAACGAGGCCGCGAGTATAGAACTAGCAAAACTCATTAAGGCAGGCTTTGTGGAACCAGTTCAGTATCCCAAATGGCTCGCGAACATGGTTATGGTACCAAAGAAGGATACCGGAAAGTGGCGGATGTGTGTTGACTTCACTGATCTGAACAAGGCGTGCCCGAAAGACAGCTACCCACTTCCCGCGATTGATCAGCTCGTCGACTTCATGGCAGGGCATGAGGCGCTAAGATTCCTGGACGCGTATTCCGGGTACAATCAAGTACCCATGAATCCCAAAGATGCTGAGCACACCGCGTTCATCATAGACAAGGGAACATTTTGTTATAAGGTAATGTCATTCGGTCTGAAGAACGCAGGAGCAACGTTCCAGCGCCTGGTAGATAAAATTTTCAGAGGCATGATGGGGAGAACAGTCGAGGCGTATGTTGACGACATTGTAGTGAAAAGAAAACAGCAAGAGGATCATATTCGCGATCTCGCGGAAGTGTTTGACACGTTACGAAGCTACGGAATGAGTTTGAACCCCGAAAAGTGTGTTTTTGGGGTAACAGAAGGGAAGTTTCTCGGTTTCCAGATAAGCAATCGCGGAATCGAGGTAAACCCCGCGAAAGTCAGGGCGGTGTTGGACATGGTTCCGCCTAGAAGCATTAACGAGGTACAAAGGTTTGTCGGATCAGTTAACTACTTGGGGAGATTTTGCGCGAAGTTGGCCGAGCGTAACCTACCATTTTTTGACGTGCTAAGGAGGCCAAATAACTTTTTGTGGACAGTCGAGTGCGCAGAGGCGTTCGCGAAACTCAAAGAACACCTCACCCACTTACCGACACTGTCTTCACCCGTTCGAGGAGAAAGTTTGCAGTTGTATATTTCGGCGGGCGAAAGAGCTGTAAGTGCGGTCCTAACCCGAGAAACACAGTAACCTGTCTACTTCGTAAGCAAAGCTCTGCTCGCGACCGAAGAACATTACACCCCAGTAGAGAAAGCAGTATTCGCGTTGGTTGTCGCAGCTAGAAGGCTAAGACCATATTTCCACGCTCACACTATTCAGGTGTTGACCAATCTACCTTTGCACCCCCTACTTCACAGGCCACGGCTTCCGGACGTCTCACGAAGTGGGTAATAGAACTGTCAGAATTCGACATCGAATACAGACCCAGACCAGCAATCAAAGCGCAAGCACTAGCAGATTTCGTGGTCGATACAAGCTTTTGTGAATCAGTTTGTACGTCTGAGGAGAAAAGGTGGCAGTTGTACGTAGATGGGGCCGTAAACGCCGAGGGTTGTGGGGTAGGAATGGCCCTCATTTTTCCAGAGGGAGTAACTCATAAACATGCTATTAATCTAAACTTCGCCACAACCAACAATGAAGCCGAGTATGAAGCACTTATTGCGGGTATGGAAATCGCGTTGGCCAACTCCGTTGAGAACGTGGAACGTTTCTGCGACTCTGAAGTAGTAGTACAACAGATGCAGGGCGTGTACGAAGCCAAAACAAGTAATTTACCAAAATACCTCGCAAGAGCGAGCACCCTCCGCTCCCTGTTCAAACAGTTCCAGCTCACAGTCACACCTCGCGAGAAAAACGAAGAAGCTAATAACCTCGCGAAGATTGCTTCCAGATTGAGAATTGGAGACGAGAGCAAAGAGTCTAGGCCTATCTGGACCCGGCGAAGTGATGAAAGAGCAATAAGGGAGTTATTCGAAATGATGGCTATAGACATGGCTGTTGACGATTAGCGGAGCCCAATCATGAAATACTTGGCTGACGGAGTAGTCCCAGAGAATCCACGTGAAAAGAGAAAATTAGAAGTGCAGACTGCGCGATTCTACATCAACCAAGGTGAACTGTACAAGCGAGGATTTATGAGCAGAGAGCCGCGTTGTCAATCCGAGAAAGATGGTAGAAGTATGATTGTAGAATTACACGTCGGGTTATGTGGGACACATGCTGGATGGCGGGCTCTGGTGTACAAAGCTTTGCGTCAAGGCCATTACTGGATGACGATGAGAAAAGATGCCTTGAAATACGCACGCGAGTGCCAAGCATGCCAGCGCCATGCCCCGGCGTCCCATCAGCCAGGGGTAGAAATGCAAATTAAGGCGGGTCCATGCCCTTTCGTGATGTGGGGTCTGGACTTGTTAGGACCATTCAGACCAAAAGCGCCCGGACAGCTCGAGTTCATAATTGTGGCAATTGACTACTTCACAAAATGGATCGAGGCTGTGCCGCTCGCAAGCACACCTGTGGCCAATGTGAAGAAGTTCCTCTGGCAGAACATCGTTTGTCGTTATGGACTACCGCAAGAAATCGTCACGGACCGAGGACCGCAGTTCAATACCCCGAAGCTAGTACAATGGTGTGATGATCTAGGCATACGCTTAAAGTTCGCGTCAGTCGCTCACCCTCACTGCAACGGCCAGGTAGAGCCCGCGAACAAAAGCATTGTTAACGATCTGAAAAAGGCCTAGATGGCGCACGAGGAAAATGGGCAGAGATGCTTCCATTAGTTCTATGGGCAAACCGCACAACCAGTAAGAAGGCGACGGGGCGAAACACCTTTCGCGATAGCATATGGGGTAGAAGCAGTTGTCCCGGTTGAACACTTGTTTCCAAACGACAAAATGCTGCATTTTGACTGCATCGCAAACGAAGAAAGAATGCAGATGGAGCTCCAGCTTCGCGAAGAGATTAGAGTTATGGCTTCCATCCGGGCCGCTAACTACAAAGCTGGGGTGGCCAAATATTACAACAAGTCTATCAGGGTCACAGGTTTCGCGAAAGGAGATCTTGTTTTGAGGAAAACTGAAGGGGGTAAGCTCGACCCAAGCTGGGAAGGACCATACATCGTAGACGAAGAGATCGCCCCAGGCGCATACAGGCTCAAGGACTTTATCGGTAACCGCATCGCGAACTCGTGGAATGTGATGAGGTTACTGCGGTATTATCCCTAAGCCTACACTTGTTAGGTACAAACAGTTACATTTCCAAATGCTGTTACAATGAATAACTGTCCTAACTTAAGCATTCATTCTCAGAACTCGAATAAAACCGTCGGAACGGACAAATAAACTAGCTTTAGCATAAGTCGGTACACAAACATCACGGTTAGCTTACCTCTTGAGTAAATTTAAAGCACAATCTAATAAGACGATAGGTCTAACAATTGACTTTTGTCCTCAGAATAAAAGCCTTCGCTACGCGAAGCAGTCTGAAGTCGTGTAAGCCTCCGTTGAGAAGGAGCAACGCCAAGTAAGCCTCCCTGGCCCAGGAGCATTGCGGGTAAGCCTTCTCCATGCGAGCACCTTCAAAGCCGTGTAAGCCTCCGATGTGTAGGAGCAACGCCAAGTAAGCCTCTGTCCAGAGCATTGACCAACACGTCTCACAGGAGAACGAAGCACGAAAGCCTCAGAAAAGAGCAAAGCTGTTCACCAAACGCGAAAATGGTAACTCACCTTATCCTTCGTTTCATCATCGCGAAGAATCAAATTGATTCACCCAGAAACCCTAACTGAGGTAACATACAGGAAGCAAGAGTATTGACTCACGCCGACAAAAATCGCTCATAGGCCAGAAACGCTCGAGCAGTAAGGTAAACATTTATAAACTAGGAGGTAGGACCAGTGAACGCGTATTTACCTCACTCTTGTGCAGAAAAACAAAGAAGAAAACAGCAACACGAAGCCGTAAGAACCTCAGCCCTAGAAGGACCAGGACGCCACCAAATACTCGAAAAATAGGCGCAAGTTGAACAAAAAATATTGAAGACGCATGGAGTTTTAAGGACAACGCAAGGAAGAACGCATAACTATCACCTGAACAAGGCCCAAGGAAGAACGCGAAAGTGCCGTCAAAAACCACCCCCGGAAGACCCCCATACAACGAGAATATGCAAAGAGTGAGAACGATGCATAGATATTTCAAATACTAAATAGCGGCAACCCATGTAAAAACAGTTACTATTATGGAATTAAAGCAGTTCATTCATGCAAAGTTTTCATTTTGCTATTTCGTGTATAATACACAAAAGAGCAAGGGGGTAGTAGACAATACGCGGTTCAGAGACAAAACAATCAAAACAAAACAGCATACAAACAAGTGAAATTATAGTTCATAAACGGAACATGCATAAAAAGCTTCACGAAGGAGGAGGAGCTGGTGGATAGAAGGCAGCGGCAGGGTCAGGCAAAAGATGGACTTTTCCAGGAACCACCCCCGTCTCAGGGTTGAAGGCACAAACATCCTAAGCTTCCAGAGGGTCGTCATCGTCATCAATAAAAGTGCCCACTAGAGGAGGAGTGTAAGGTGGAGGAACAACATCAAAACCCAGACGATCCTCCGTGTCCAGTTTGAAGTCTGTAATCCCCCTCCTCTTCAGCTGTGCCTTCGTCATAAGATGATAAAGCACAAGGCGGTAACTACCTTCATAAGAGGTTCGAACAGACCCGCGATACCCACTCACGTACTTGCTAACAACATCAAAGCGGGCGTCGCGTAGCTCGTTCGCATGTGCCTTCTTTAGATCAGCAATCTCCTTTGCATGCTGAGCCTGCGCAGCAACCAACTCTTTCTCAATGCGAGCCCCTTTTTTCTCCGTAGCCTCAGCCCCTTGCCAAAGCACTCTTCAAATCTTCGCGAAGGGTCTCCGTCGCTTCACTGTAGCCTTCTTCGTCGTGAGAAGCTTCCGTGTAGATAAGTTGCATGGCATAGGAAAAGATCGTTTTAGAAAAAGATCAAGTGGAGAAAACAAAACAAGGATACGCGAAAGCTTACCATAAGCATCATCTGTTCGCGAGAAACCACAACAACATCTAGCTCTTCTTGGATAGGCAACGACAAAGGAAGGAGCAAATCAGGGACCAAAAGCACTGAGGCTGACTCCACTGGAGGGAATATGTCCGCCGAAAGACCCTCACGCTTTGAGGACGACCCTGTTTCGCGAACTTTCTTGGCACGAGTATGCCCCTTCGGAGACGCGTCAGATTTCTTTCGTTTTCGCGAACCACCCTTATCACCAGCTGTCTTGCCTTTTGGAGAAGTCAGTGGATCGACGGGTGCTTTGCCTCTTTGAGAAGCATCGCGAACTTCCTCGGACCCACCCTTGTCACCAAGATCCCGCGCTCGCCGCATTCTTGTCCGCCCCTACGTCCGGGACGGGAAGATTGTTAATAAGATCGAAGTAGCTGCGACCTGCACAAGTAAGAAAAGAATTTAGATAAATAAGAGCAAGTCTGTTACCAAAAAGCATTGACTAGATAGCAACCAGGAGGAGGATGCGGGGGACTGAGTCCCCTCAACTCCCGAAGCTTGGGAGTGACATCGCGTATGAAAACACGAAGGGAAGAGTCCGGATAATCAGTATATCTCGCGACGAACCAACCCTTGATGTCCTTATTTAGAACGAGGTCCGAGAGAAATACGCCGGTTTGAATATGGTACGCGAAGGTATCCTCAGGAGGAGGACGAACCAAAAACCACTGTTTTTTCCAAACAATCTCGTTAGTAGGCATCCTCCAGGCTAAGGCCGCGGATGTACGAGCAGAATACAGGCCAGTATTCCCGGTAATCTTCCTTGGAGAATAAACGTAGTTAAAACGCGCAGGCGTAGGCACCCCTCCAATATCTTGCACCCGCATAGTAAAGACCGTGATGGCACGCCAGACCATAGGGTGGAGCTGTGTAGGACTAAACCGGGTAGCTCTCAGATACTCTTCCACCCAGGGAAGTAAAGGAAGACGAAACCCCCCTTCCATCGCTTGCTTGCTGATCGCGAACCAACCATTGAAGTTGTGTGCCATCTTACTCCTTTCGTCTGGAAGCGCCAGAATAGTGCCTTTAGGGAAGGGGTAGAGATTAGCAATCTTCTCAAGATCCCTAAGGGTAAGGACAGAACGCTTCCCAGCAAATTCATTTCCCAAGTTCTTTGGGTGGAAACCGCGAATACGCCCCATGTAAATCTTCAGGGGAGGAAACTGTTGGTGATTTTAGTGTCATCAATTCATTTTAGTCGTGATGTGATTTACTTGAACTGATGCGGTTTATCGTTAGGCTCGGAAACAAGTCTGGGTTAGTGCGGAGTGCACGCTTGTTGAGCTAACGGTTCATCGATCACAACTATGAAACAGGGTCGAGGGGAATGCGCTCGAGAAAGGGTGATGCGCTTGAGAGGTTCTTCTCAGCGCCCTTGATGCGCTTCAAGAGGTTCTCGACGAGAGGTACTCGCTCGAGAGGTTCTCGACGAGAGGTACTCGCTCGAGAGGTTCTCGACGAGCTCGCTCGAGAGGTTCTCGACGAGAGGTACTCGCTCGAGAGGTTCTCGACGAGCTCGCTCGAGAGGTTCTCGACGAGAGGTACTCGCTCGAGAGGTTCTCGACGAGAGGTACTCGCTCGAGAGGTTCTCGACCAGAGGTCCTCGACGAGGTTGGTCGAGAGGTACTCGATGAGCACATGTTGGATTGGTTCTCGACGGACATTTTGGAAAGATACTTTGGTCGTCGAGGTTCTCGACGAGCATGGTGTATAGGTTCTCGACGAGCATCTGGGAGAGATACTCGTCGAGCAGATGGTCTCCCAGAGACTATTTGTTATACGTATCTTTTGGCCGTCAACAGGTACTCGACGAGCACCTCATGTGGATACTCGGCGAGTAGTATCTGTGACTTATGGTTTATCAACCAGACGTGGGTGTATAACTGCCCAACCGCCAATTCGTTTTTCAACTGCCCACTCTGTTTCGTGGGGAACCCATTACTTTTATGGGGTTTCGGTTCTATATATACAGTAGACGATTATTATTGAACAGGATCGAATCGCGAAAGAACGATTTTGTGCCACAACTGCTCGACTTCTCAGATCAAATTTCATAAGTGCCTGAATTTGATTGTCCCTTCTCGGATTATCCCCGCAAGGAATTCGTGTAACCCTGGCATTTCTATAGGGTCGAATTATCTTGTTCGGAAAGTGTACAAACACGATCCGTTGAAGGTTTCCAGGATTATCACAACATCGCACGAAGACGCAGGAGGACCAACAGAACGAACAAGATAATTGTTGTTGATAATGGCTGGAGGTAGCACCATCAAGGAGATGACCACGAACTTTGGGAAGCTCGAGAAGTTTCAAGGCCAGGATTTCCGCCGCTGGCAAAAGAAGATGCACTTCATGCTGACGGCGCTGAAGGTGGTGTATGTGCTGTCTACACCAATGCCCGAGATAGTGGAGGATGAGCCAATCGAAGTAATCAGGCGTAGATCCAAGTGGGAGAACGATGATTACATCTGCAGAGGGCACATCTTAAACGGTATGTCTGATCCCCTATTTGATATTTACCAGAATGTTGAGTCTGCGAAGGAATTGTGGGATTCCCTTGAATCCAAGTATATGGCAGAGGATTCATCAAGTAAGAAATTCTTGGTGAGCGATTTCAACAACTATAAGATGGTTGATTCGCGATCTGTCATGGAGCAATTCAACGAGATCCTCCGGATCCTCGGACAATTCACTCAGCATGGCTTGAAAATGGATGAATCCATTTCTGTTTCGAGTATAATCGATAAATTGCCTCCATCATGGAGAGAGTTCAAACATACTCTGAAGCATGGGAAAGATGAACTATCACTAGTTCAGCTTGGTAGCCATATTCACATCGAGGAGTCCCTAAGGGCTTCGGAAGATGATAAGGGAAAGGGCAAAGGTATTGCTGGACCTTCGGTCAACATGATCGAAGAGGGTGGCAAAAACTTTAACAAGGGCAAAGGGAAGAAACGTGCTCCCAATAACCACAAGGGTAGTTTCGGTTCTAACAAGAAACCGAAGCTCGAGTGTTGGAAGTGTGGCAAAACTGGCCACTTCAAGCGGGATTGCCGGTCTGGCAAGAAGCACGTGAACGCGAGCGCAAGTGGTTCGGGAAAAGGGTCTTCGGATCAATCCCGAGCGCAAGGTCAGAATCTAAAAAGTGATTTGAATGATGTATTTGAATATTCAGTTTCACTGATTTCTGAGGCATATTATGTGCAGGATGATGCGGTCGCGTGGTGGATAGATTCTGGCGCTACTACACACGTTTGCAAGGATCGTTGCTGGTTCAAGTCGCTTGTACCAGTGGATGACGGTTCGGTTCTTTACATGGGGGACGATCATTACGCTCCCGTGGAAGGCAAAGGAAGTGTGTCGCTAGAATTTAGTTCAGGAAAATCTTTGTTGTTATGTAATGTTTTGTATGTACCTAGGTTACGGAAAAACCTTATCTCTGGACCAGTGTTAAACAAACTTGGTTTTAAACAAGTATGTGAATCAGACAAATATATTTTGTCGAAGTGTGGAGTGTATTTTGGTTCCGGATATTATAATAATGGTATGTTCATGATGAATTTGAATGGAGTACCGCAACATTCTGGGTCCGCTTTCATGTCCTCGTCATGCGCTTTCATGTCCTCGACGAGCGCTTCTAAGTTCTCGTCAAGCGCTTTTATGTCCTCGACGAGTATGAATGATTCATCGTTATGGCATGCTCGTCTAGGACATGTGCACTATAAGAGGATGAATGATATGGCGAAACATGACTTAATCCTGTGTTTGATGGGAACGTTGAAAAATGTTCAACGTGCATGTTAACAAAGATAACTCGACAACCTTGTAAAAGTATAACTAGGAAATCGGTTATACTTGAGTTGGTTCACAGTGATCTTTGTGACTTGCATGGTACACCGTCATTAGGGGATAAAAAGTATGTTATTACTTTCATAGATGATTCGTCTAGGTTTTGTTATGTGTATTTGCTTCATTCGAAGGACGAGGCCTTAGATAAATTTCGTATTTATAAATCTGAGGTTGAATTGCAACAAAATGGTTTAATTAAAACTTTACGCACGGATAGAGGTGGTGAATACTATGATCCGGTATTTTTCCAGTCCATGGGTATTATACATGAGACTACGGCTCCTTATACACCACAACAAAATGGTGTGGCCGAGAGGAAAAACAGAGCGCTTAAGGAAATGGTTAATGCCATGTTATCTCACTCGGGTCTGAGCGAGGGGTTCTGGGGAGAAGCCATGTTAACGGCTTGCTATTTATTAAATAGGGTTCCTAACAAAAGGAACAAGACTACCCCATATGAGCTGTGGTATAAGAAACGTCCTAACTTGTTCTTTTTACGAGTTTGGGGTTGTAGGGCCGTGGTTAGATTACCGGACCCTAAAAGGAAAACTTTGGGTGAAAAAGGGATCGATTGCATCTTTGTTGGATATGCTGAGCATTCCAAGGCTTATAGGTTCTATGTTATAGAACCTAATGACACGATTTCTATTAATTCTATTATAGAATCGAAAGATGTAATTTTTGATGAGAAACGATTCTCTTCAATACCTAGACCAAAGTATGCTATACCAAGTTCTGATAAAAATCTAAGGGATGATCAATTATCTGATTTACCAAGTGAAGCGCATGATGTTCGACGAGAAGCGCATGAACCTCGTCGAGAACATGATGTTCGACGAGAAGCGCATGAACCTCGTCGAAGCAAAAGAGCAAGGAGGAAACCTGAATTTTATGGCTCTGATCTTCAAATATATTTAGTTGAGGGATCAAAGGATCAAATTGAGTCCCAATACCCGTATTGTTACAGTATTGAGGAGGATCCAAGGACTTATGATGAGGCCATCAAATCTCGAGACTCTAGCTTTTGGAAAGAAGCGATCGACGAGGAGATTGGCTCAATCATGGAGAATAATACTTGGATATTATCTGATTTACCACCAGGTTGTAAGCCACTGGGCTGCAAATGGATCTTCAAGAGGAAGATGAAAGTCGATGGGACAATCGACAAGTTTAAAGCGCGATTGGTTATCCAAGGCTTTAGACAAAGGGAAGGTATCGATTATTTTGATACCTATGCTCCAGTTGCTCGTATCACTACAATTAGATTGTTGATTGCCTTGGCGGCTATAAACAATCTAATGATCCATCAAATGGATGTGAAAACGGCTTTTCTAAATGGAGATTTAGAAGAGGAAGTGTACATGAAGCAACCGGAAGGATTTGTAATGCCCGGTAATGAGCATAAAGTGTGTAAATTGATTAAATCATTGTATGGGCTGAAACAAGCACCGAAGCAATGGCATCAAAAGCTTGATGAGGTTGTCTTGTCAAGTGGTTTCATTCTAAACCAAGCGGACAAGTGTGTATATAGCAAGTTCGATGCGCTCGGGAAGGGTGTAATCATTTGCCTATATGTGGATGACATGTTGATTTTCGGTACTGACCAAAATCAGGTTGATAAGACCAAGAAATTTTTGTCATCCAGATTCTTCATGAAAGATATGGGAGAAGCGGATGTAATTCTTGGTATAAAGATCAAGAGGGAGAACATAGGGATTGTCATTACACAATCCCACTACATTGAGAAAATTCTCAAAAGGTTCAATCATGAACATTGTTCTCCGGTTAGCACTCCCATGGATATGGAGGCAAAGCTTATGCCTAATACAGGGAAACCTGTGGATCAACTTGAATACTCAAAAGCCATAGGCTGTTTGATGTATGCTATGACCAGCACTCGACCGGATATAGCCTATGCGGTTGGTAAGTTGAGCAGATTCACTAGTAACCCTAGTAGACATCATTGGCATGCTATAACAAGGGTTTTCAAGTATCTAAAAGGTACTATGATGCATGGTCTGTCATACATGGGATTTCCTTCGGTGATAGAGGGTTATTCGGATGCTAGTTGGATAAACAATGATGACAGATCCTCGACGAGCGGATGGGTGTTCTTGCTCGGGGGAGGTGCCATTTCATGGGCTTCTAAGAAACAAACTTGCATTACAAGTTCCACTATGGAATCTGAGTTTGTTGCATTAGCTGCAGCTGGGAAAGAAGCGGAATGGCTAAGGAACTTAGTGTATGAGGTTCCGATATGGCCTAAGCCGATATCACCCATTTCTATCCGTTGTGATAGCGCTGCCACCTTGGCTAAAGCCTGTAGTCAAATTTACAATGGCAAGTCTAGACACTTGGGTGTTAGACATGGTATGATTAGGGAGCTAATCATGAATGGTGTGATATCTATTGAATTTGTTCGGTCGCAACAAAACTTGGCTGACCACTTGACGAAGGGGTTAGGAAGAGACTTAGTGATTAAGTCGGTGATTGGGATGGGATTAAAGTCTATCTAAATCTACCAGTTATGGTATACCCAATTCCCTTCTAATACAACGTTAGAAGTTGAATTCAATGTGGAAAGACCATAGTTGGAGATTGGAGCGCAAAATGTATCCCAAGGTATGCGCTCGGACCTGTGAGTGATGTTAGGTTGAAGTACATCTTCTTAATGGTTCTTTTGACAAATTGCTTACGCAGGGGCAAGACTAAAAGAACCACCTATATGAGCATGAAGTTTAGCCGCTTCAAGAAGCTTGGACTTGGCTTCCTATATGCTTATGAATGGATAAGGACACATGGCTTGTATAGTGTCAAGTATGACTAGTAGAGTGTTGTATAAACATGTGTGTACAATATCTTCAGGTATTCAGATGGGTTGACGGGTTCAATCGTTACGACACCCTGATTCTCGAGTATTTGGAATGTGTATTGTACTAAGATGGAAATTCAATCGCAAGACATTTTCATTTATGCATTTGTTTGATCGTTATATCTGTATGTTAATATTGTGTACATATCGTTATATGTACTACGTAGATCAAGGATTACACTAAAATGGGGGGGATTTGTTGGTGATTTTAGTGTCATCAATTCATTTTAGTCGTGATGTGATTTACTTGAACTGATGCGGTTTATCGTTAGGCTCGGAAACAAGTCTGGGTTAGTGCGGAGTGCACGCTTGTTGAGCTAACGGTTCATCGATCACAACTATGAAACAGGGTCGAGGGGAATGCGCTCGAGAAAGGGTGATGCGCTTGAGAGGTTCTTCTCAGCGCCCTTGATGCGCTTCAAGAGGTTCTCGACGAGAGGTACTCGCTCGAGAGGTTCTCGACGAGAGGTACTCGCTCGAGAGGTTCTCGACGAGCTCGCTCGAGAGGTTCTCGACGAGCTCGCTCGAGAGGTTCTCGACGAGAGGTACTCGCTCGAGAGGTTCTCGACGAGCTCGCTCGAGAGGTTCTCGACGAGAGGTACTCGCTCGAGAGGTTCTCGACGAGAGGTACTCGCTCGAGAGGTTCTCGACCAGAGGTCCTCGACGAGGTTGGTCGAGAGGTACTCGATGAGCACATGTTGGATTGGTTCTCGACGGACATTTTGGAAAGATACTTTGGTCGTCGAGGTTCTCGACGAGCATGGTGTATAGGTTCTCGACGAGCATCTGGGAGAGATACTCGTCAAGCAGATGGTCTCCCAGAGACTATTTGTTATACGTATCTTTTGGCCGTCAACAGGTACTCGACGAGCACCTCATGTGGATACTCGGCGAGTAGTATCTGTGACTTATGGTTTATCAACCAGACGTGGGTGTATAACTGCCCAACCGCCAATTCGTTTTTCAACTGCCCACTCTGTTTCGTGGGGAACCCATTACTTTTATGGGGTTTCGGTTCTATATATACAGTAGACGATTATTATTGAACAGGATCGAATCGCGAAAGAACGATTTTGTGCCACAACTGCTCGACTTCTCAGATCAAATTTCATAAGTGCCTGAATTTGATTGTCCCTTCTCGGATTATCCCCGCAAGGAATTCGTGTAACCCTGGCATTTCTATAGGGTCGAATTATCTTGTTCGGAAAGTGTACAAACACGATCCGTTGAAGGTTTCCAGGATTATCACAACATCGCACGAAGACGCAGGAGGACCAACAGAAACTGACCTTTGTAACTCTCGGGAATTTCTATACGAGGTTGCGCGAGGGTAGAGGTCCCAGGTGCCAGAGCCGCTAAAGCTTCGTCACCTTGCGCGAAGACAGTTCGTATAGGAGTAGCTTCGTGGATTGTTCTAGACGAAGAAGCGCTGGGCGAAGATGTCGAACGCGAATCACTGGAACTAGAACATAAAGAAAGCACGAGGTAGTTCTCAGGAGACGATAAATATGGAAGCTTCTCCCGAAAAAGTATTTGAGGAAAATCATGTTTCTCGCAAAAATCAACATTTATCTCTCCCAAGGAAACTCGGGCGCGGGACCCAAGGAGAAGTTCAAAGGTCGGGGGTAAAAAAGAGATTTCCAAGATTTCTCGGTAAAAGTGAAGGTGAAAAGACTGAAACCTGACATGACAGTTCCTGAAATGACTGATGGGACGTACAAAGAAAATAGAGAGTAAAAAAAAGAGGGAGAGGGGTGGAAACCGTCGGCCAAGGAGTACACCCTTTCAAGGCGGCCGGAGGAAAAAAGGAAGGAGTCCACCCCCCGACATCCCACTGCAAACCCACCTAAGTCTCTCTCTCTTCGCCGGAGCCGGAGTAAGTACATCGGAAATAGAATGAAAGAACAAAGAAACAAAGAAAAACCGAAAGAAAGATAAGAGAACCAACCTGACATGACGGACGGCGGGGCGGACGATGGAGAAGGGGGATCACCGGAGCGTCTACAACGAGCCAGCGCAGCCAAGGTGGTGACCGGAAGTGAAACGAAATCGCCGAGTATTCTCGGAAGAGAGGATGGGAGCAAAAGGGGAAGAGAGTGAATTATGAGGAGAGTAGATTTGCCTCCGCTTTTCTCCCCTTTTTATAGTCATCCAGGGCGGCAGAGTCATCCATTCAGTGGCAGACACGTGGCAGCCAAGAGTGAGGCAAAGCCATGCGAAGGGTATCGTAACGCGGGCTACGTCCAACGAGTAAACTAGGGTTTCGCGTTCGTTTAACGCAAACCCTAGGGGGGTGGATGTTGGACCACCAATATTGATCCATGTCCAAATAGGGAAATCGGCCTATTAAGTAAAAGGCCCAAGACCCAGCAAGAACCTTCAGCTATAAATAGGGAGTTGGAAAGTTGAAAAGGACTGATCACTATTCATCTTTGCCTCTTATAGTAAAAACGAGAGCTCTCCTTCACGAATTCACATACAAACACTACACCAGTTTACATTAATCATTCGCGAGCAATCTCTTTCTTCCTATTTTGCCTCACGCATTTAAAACTACATTATTTCGTATTACTTTCTACGCGAATGAATTCTAATTTGAGCGTCGGAGAGTCAAATCCAGAGGCCTCCCTCCTCTGTGTTTGATACGCAGGTACACGAAGACGTACAACGCGAAGTCATTTACCTTCAAGAAGCATCTTCATTCAACGCGAAGTCACTTGCCTTCAAGAAGAATCCTCAACAATGCGAAGTTTCTCAAGTCCTCGTGTAGAGTGTTGACTACACGAAGTTTCCAGGGCTCCAACACCACCTACTCTGCATTCCAACCTGCAAAAGAAGAAATCAAGCTTTGACCTCCCAACGAAGCTTGCGCTTCGAGGGAACATTAGACATAGCTATTGCTGAACTAGTCTTTTGGACTGGCTCATAATAGCTAGGATCATTTAAATCAAGCACTATATGAGGTCTCGCTTCATGAAGCGCACCTCCTCGTGCTGAAGCGCAACCGTCCCCAACAGGTGAATGTTGATAACGTCTACGCTTGCCCTTAGGTTTAGCCATTGGCTTATAGGGCTTGTTTTTTAGGACTTTCAATTCCTCACACTCACACTTATCATGTCCATTCTTACCACAAAAATTGCAGTAATGGTTACCTCTCACGTAACCATACTTTCCTTTCCCTGGTCGGAATGGTTCTTTTTTCTCCAATTTCATAGGCTGAGTACGGGTTCGCGCTTGTTTCACATATAAGTGGTGCGCTTTTCCCCCATGAAAGCATTCTTTGGTTTCAGATGGTTATTCCTCAAGAACTTTGATTCTGCTCTTTAAGTGAGAGTACTCACTCTTGTAAGCAGTCAAATCTTGCTCAAGTGACTTAAATTTTTCAGAATAGCCACTTGTTTGAGGAAAGCTGGTGTTAGAAGAAGACTCCTGGGGGTCATAGCCCAGTCCAGGTCTAGCTTTCACAAAGGCTGTTTGGGGAACAGACCTTGCTTCCACTAGCTTAGTCAGGCCGTCAAGCTTGGAGATAATCTGATCAAGCTTCACGTCCTTAGTTGAGTCAGAGTTCCTTTCCACTCCGTTTCCATGACAATGCTCACAAGATTTAGTCAGGAGAGTGGGCTTGTCATGAAAACGCTTGGAAAGCTCAACTATATCTTCTTTTTTAGAGTTAAGCTCAACCAGTTGTTCTCTAGCTTCAGTATCTAGAGACTTATGTTCAACCATTAGTTCTCTTAAAAGATAAACAAGATTGCGCTTAGGTAATATGTCAAGGTTTAGATCGGCTACCTCTATTTCAGATCCAGAGTCTGAGTCTGATCCAGCACCTTCCATCAAGCATACGCCCGCTTGCGCTCCATCTTCAGAGTCATCATCTGATTCTCCCCAAAGCGTGACAAACGCTTGTTTTGGGGGCTGCTTGTTGGAGCTCGAGCTTGGATTCACCTTGGCATGAGGACACGCCTTGGCTAGATATCCCTTCTCATTGCAATTGAAGCACGTGAAGTCCCGGACATCGCGCTGCTTGGCTCCTGGATCGCGCTTGAGGCCACCTTGCCTTTTAAAGAACTTCTTCACGATCTTTTTCATCATGGCAACATCACGATCATCATCTAGATCGTCTCCCTCATCCACATTTTCCATCTTCTGGAGAACTTGAGAGAGTTTGAGCGCCATGCCTTGGTTTCCCTTTCTGAGTGTTTGTCTTCGTTATCCTTGACCTCCTGCACCTTAAATTTCCCTGCAAGAACAGAAATAGGGAGCTCTCTTGTCGCTTTGGATTGGAGAAGAATCTGCTTGAGAGTAGCATACTTGGAATTCACCTCATGAATGAATGCCATTGAGTACTCCCATGCTTTCTTTTCCATTCCAGCTGACAACATTTTATCATATAAAATTTGAAAACGAGAGTGGTAGTCGGAGACAAGTTCGTTTTCACCTATCTTAATAGCGCAAAATTCTCTATTAAGTTCAAATAAACGGTTGTCTTTCATGTCCTCGCTACCTGAATGCATGTTGATTATTGCAGTCCACATGTCTTTAGCTGAGGGTAGAGACATAACCTTATCAATATCCTTCCTGGAAAGCGCATTGAGTATCAGCTATTTCGCTTTTTCATTTTTCTCCATGAGCTGGTACTCCTTTGCTCCCCACTTAGAATCGTCTGTCTCTGTGATCTTTTCATCACCTTTCTCGATGATCTTCCAGCATTGATAGTCCGTTTGCTGGATATAGTTCTTGGTCATCGTAACCCACCATTCTAATTCTCCTTCAACAAGTACGTGGGGCTTTGCGAGGGAAATGCCAAGGTTCAAGTTCGCCATGTTCTTACTCTTCAAAAATCCTTATGATCTGCAAAAGGATTAGTGCAAATAGGCTAACCTGTAGCTCTGATACCAATTGTAGGTTCGTGTTTTAAGTAGCTATTGTTCGATGTCTCTATAGTTCATTAAGCTATAGATACACAACTCAAAGTATATAATTGCGCTTTTATACTTAGAGATGCACTTGACCTATATAGAACACTTAGTAATTGATTTACTAATGTCCTTGAATGCGGAAGAGGTCAGACAACAATAAAGCGCGCTTTAAGTGGTTAAATCGCACTTCGATTTGCACACAAGAGTTATCAAACGGTGAGAACCCTAAGTCACTAATTGACTCGGGATAAAACTCACCACTACTTGTATTGATAGAAGAAGGTTACAACTCTAGCTTCAGCTCTCGAAGCTCACTCTCGTAAATTCTCTTCTAACAACACTCCAATTCAGCTCTAAGAACAAATGGCACTTCACTCTCGATTATAAATGAGTCAACACTAAGCTCACCTAGCTTCTTTCGGATTTTCCTCACTTTGTAACTCACTAGAATGAAAGATACAATCCACTATTTATACACAAAACTTAAGATACAACCCACACTTAATTTCGTGTAACAAACTTGGACTTAACTAGCTGCCACCTCATCAATCCGTGGGAATTGATCAAATTGCTAGAGATGATCAACGACTGGATTATTTCGGCTTTGTTTTTCCACTTGTTGAATCACGCCATGTCAGCAATCCATGCATTCTCGCTAACTAACTCCCTCCATGCTGGCAATCCCTGGAATTGCGTCACAAAGACATTCAAATTCTTCTCGCACCTCTTGTGCACACAATTTGAATTCTCCCGCTCACCAGCCTTTCCATGTGTTTGGGAAGTATTCTTCTGCGACGGCGTGAAACCTTTTCTACAGTGGAACCTCGTGATCATCATCTACTTGGCTTCATTAAAGCGCGTCTTCTACGCCTTAGAAGCTCGATCACTCTCACTTCCTGACTTGAATGGAATTATTTCAACACCTCTTGCGAAACTCGGTTTCTTGGCTTGGTGTGAAGCGCGACTGAGGACAGTCGAAGCGCATCTCTTGGTAACTAAAGCGCATCCTAGCAGATCTTATAATAACCTGGGAAGCTTAGAAACACTAAGAGATTAGATATATTAGTTTGTTATCATTAAAACAAAGAGAAATACATTGAGCTTTAATATGACTATCAAAGCTCAACTAACAGACTGGATAGAGTTTTGATTAATAATGGCTAGTCCAGTCATGACCTTTATATATCCTCTCGATTCCTTCCCATTGGCAACCTCTCTGATCACAAGGCTGCCATCGTTACTACTAGTCAGATCGTCTCCTCTAGTAAACGGTACTTCCGTTTCTATAATATGTGGCTGACTCATCCGTGTTTCATGGATATTATTCGACAGCATTGGCAATGTAGTTTGCCGGGAACTTATCAGTTTCGTCTTTCTCGCCTTCTGACCGGACTGAAGGGGGTTCTTAAAGATCTCAATAAGAAGGAATTCTCTCATATATATTCGCGTGCTGAGGCTGCCACTTTTGCTTACTCTTCTGCTCTTGAGAGTTCTTATGCTCTTCCTACTGATGAGATTGATGTTAGTCACCTCGGCCATTTGAAGCACCGTATGGACTGGCTCTGTCGTGCTGAGGTCAACTTTTTTAGTCAGCAGGCGAAGACCAAGTATATCCTCCAGAGTGATTGTTCTACTAGTTATTTTCACGCCTTGATGAAGGACCGTAGTCGTCGCTCTCATATTGATTCCATCTCTCGTGCTGATGGGTCTCATACTTCTTCTCTGGCTGAGGTTTCTGCTGAGTTTGTGAGCTATTATCAGGGATTGCTGGGGGTTGATGTTGTCCCTTCACTCCCTGACTCTTCGCTGATCGCTCCAGGCCCTTTGGTTTCTACGGAGGACTGTTCTATGTTGGTTGATTCAGTGTCGATTGCTGAGATCAAGACGGCGTTATGGGGCTTGGAGACGAGAAGTCGCCTGGTCCTGACGGTTTTCTGCTAAATTCTTCAAGGCTACTTGGGATGTGACTGGTTCTGAACTGTGTGCTGCTGTGAAAGAGTTCTTTGCTTCCGGGAAGCTTCTGAAACAATGGAATCATACTATTATTGCGCCGATTCCTAAGGTTGATTGTCCGACTCTTGTGGCATAGTTTCGTCCTATCTCTTGTTGTAATGTGGTCTACAAGGTGATCTTTAAGGTCATGGCGTTAAGACTTCATAGATGCATGGGTTCTATTATTAATGATGCACAAAATGCCTTTGTTGCAGGGCGTCAGATGTCCGATAACATTTTCTTAGTTCAGCACCTCCTGCGTAGATATATGATACACACAGACACTAAGAAATGTTTTCTTAATGTGGACATTGAAAAGGCGTACGATACTGTTGATTGGACCTTCCTTTGATTTTCTCTGGATCATCTTGGTTTCCCGGCTAGATTCTCTTCTGGATTATGGAATGTGTGAATTCTGTTTCCTATTTTGTGAGGGTCAATAGGGGTTTACATGGTCATTTTCTTGGTCAGAGAGGCATTCGCCAAGGAGATACTCAATCTGCTCTTCTCTTTGTCATCTGCATGGAGATTCTCTCTAGGATGATCAAGCTAGCGACCTTCTTCACCGAGATTTGAGTATTATCAGTATTGTGAGGATTCTAGATTGACACATCTCATGTTTGTTGATGACATCGTTCTGTTTTGCAAAGGAAATCTGACTTCTATTCAAATCCTTATGGGGTGTTTTGTTGAATTTGGTAGTTGGTCTGGGCTGCATGTCAATAGGGGCAAGTCCTCTGTGTATCTGGGATCGGTGACTAATCTGATATTGTTCACTCCACTGGTTTTAGCCCTGGTACTTTTCCTTTTAGATATCTGGGTATACACATTCACCCGCATATGCTCACTATCCCGCACTATGCTCCGCTTCTAGACCGGATTGCTAAGTATCTTAGCACCTAGGTAAAGAAGTATATCTCCTTTGCTGGTAGGAAGAAGTTGATCTCTGCTGTGCTACAAGGGGTTGATGGATTCTGGCTATCTGTTTTGCCGGTTCCTAAAGGTGTTATCATGCAGTTGATCCGTCTTTTTCGGAACTTCCTCTGGAAGAGACCTTTGGTTAAATGGGTGACGGTATGTTCCCCTTTATCTGAGGGCGGGCTGGGGCTTCTGGATCTTGCTACTTGGAACAGGTGCTTCATGATGAAGCAACTGTGGCGTATTGTTGAGAGGAAGGATTCGATTTGGATTAGATGGGTCTATGATAGATATCTGAATACCACTGATGTGGTGAGTTGGTCTGCACAGGGACGTCCTTCATCCTTGATACGTGCTATTTTAAGGGCATGTGATGATGTGTTGCAGAGACTGGACGGGGATCGTATCTTTGAGGACTTGTTATCTTCGTGGTGCCTTGCTGGGAGATTCTCTGTGAGTAGAGCATATGAGGAGTTCAGAGTTAGATTTGAGGAGGTTCCTTGGAGGAGAGAGTTGTGGCCGGTACACGGTACTCCCAGGCACAGTTTTATCCTTTGGATGGCTGTTATGGGAAGACTTTCCACTTATGACCGTCTCTTATTTTTGGATGAGGATCATGGTTGTAGATTTTGTGATGCTAGCCTTGAGACTCATGACCATCTTTTCTTTGAGTGTCCCTTCTCTGTAGGTATTTGGAGGGAAACACGTTTGCAATTTGGGATTCCATACACGGCTGTTCATATTGCTGACGCTCTTGTGTGGTTGCGGAATCTTTCGCCGGGATTGAGCTGTAGACGTCGCGCGCGGGTATATGCTCTTTCTGCTACGGTTTACCACATCTGGCGGGCAAGAAATGAGTGGATCTTTGAGCACACTAGGAGTCTGGCTGCGGTGATTACACGTATGATCCAGATTCATGTGTTTCGCCTCCTATATGCACGATTCCCTTGTTAGATTGTCAGGGCGATTTGAGTCTCTACTGATGATTGTTATTATGTTTGATTTGATGATCTGCCTTTGTATTGTGGTTCGGAACCTTGCTGTTTGGTTCCGGTGCAGGAATATCTCTTTTTCCTGTTGTTAGGTTTTTCCCACTAGGCCTGGGTTTTTCCAGCAAGGGTTTTAATGAGGCCCGGGGTTGTCTTTCGCCCTGCTCGTATAGCTGCACTATGATCTTGATGTTTTGATTTGTTTTTCTCTTGTTGGATTGTCACAGCTAGGGGGCTTGGTTCCCTCCATATGTGCTTTGTTTTGACATTGTTTTGTATCATTCTATCCCTTTATTGGGCTATATATCCGATTTTACCTTTGGCAAAAAAAAGAATACTAATCCATCTCTTTTCTAAACATAGATTATTTTGTACTTTTAAATTAAGTATTGTATTAAATATAGATTTTTCAGTAAAGATAAAACAATACAATATGTATTTTATGATTTATTTTTTTATAGATAAAATAATACAATAAATATTATATTAAATATAGATTTTTCAGTAAAGATAAAGTAATTTAATCAAATAATCAATTCATATTTATTATACGGAATTTTAAAACAACGCCAGTCATATTTTTTTTGGCCAAAGGTAAAATCGGATATATTGCCGTAAAAGGGATAGAGAGAAACAAAACAATGTCAAAACAAAGCACATATGGAGGGAAAACAACCCCCAAGCTGTGACAATCCAAAGAAGAGAAAAGACAAAGCAAAACATCAAGATCATAGTGCAGCTATACGAGCAGGGCAAAAGGCAACCCCGGGCCTCATTAAAACCCCTTGCTGGAAAAACCCAGGCCTAGTGGGAAAAACCCATCAAGAGGAAAAAGAGTACCCCTGCACCAGAGCCATACAACATGGTTCAAAATCAAAATACATAGGCAGAACATCATATCAATCAAATAAAAATCATCTGCTGAGACTCATAGCGCCCTCATAATGAATCTGAATCATACATGTAATCACCGCAGCCGGGATCCTAATGCGCTCAAAGATCCACTCATTTCTTGCACGCCAGATGTGGTATACCATAGCGGAAAGAGCATAACCCCGCGCACGACGCCTGCATCTCGAACCCGACAAAAGAGTCCGTAACCACACAAGAGCGTCAACAATATCAACAGCCGTGTCCGGAATCCCAAATCGCAAACGTGTTTCCCTCCATATACCTGAACAGAAGGGACACTCAAAGAAAAGATGATCGTGAGTCTCCAAGGCTAGCATCACAAAATCTACAACCATGATCCTCATCCAAGAATAAGAGACGGTCATAAGTGGATAGTCTTCCCATAACAGCCAGTCAAAGGATAAAACTATGCCTGGGAGTACCATGGACCGGCCACACCTCTTTCCTCCAAGAAACCTCCTCAAATCTATCTTTGATCTACTCATATGCTATACTTACAGAGAATCTCCCAGCAATAAACCATGAATATAAAATATCCTCAAAGGAACGATCTCCGTCCAGTCGCTGCACCACATCATCTCGTGCCCTCAGGATAGCACGAATCAAAGAAGAAGGCCGTCCCTGTGCAGACCAACTCACCACATCAGTGTTACCCAGATATCTATCATAGGCCCATCTAATCCAAATCGAATCCTTCCTCTCAAAAATACGCCACAGCTGCTTCATCATGAAACACCTGTTCCATTTAGCAAGATCCAGAAGCCCCAATCCACCCTCAGATAAAGGAGAACAAACCGTCACTCATTTAACCAAAGGCTGCTTCCAGAGGAAGTTCCGATAGAGACGAATCAACTGCATGATAACACCTTTAGGAACTGGCAGAACAAATAGCCAGAATCCCTCAACCCCCTGTAGCACAGCATAGATAAACTCCTTCCTACCAGCAAAAGAGATATGCTTCTTTACCCAAGTGCTAAGATACTTAGCAATCCGGTCCAGAAGCAGAGCATAGTGCGAGATAGTAAGCGTATGTGGGTGAATGGGGATACCCAGATACCTAAATGGAAAAGTACCAAGACTAAAACCAGTGGAGTGAACAATATCAGAAGCCTCTCTATTCTCCCCATCATCAGTCACCGATCCTAGGAACATAGAGGACTTGCCCCTATTGACATGCAACCCAAACCATCTACCAAACTCAGTAAGACATCCCATAAGGATCTGAACAGAAGCAAGATTCCCTTTGTAGAACAGAACGATGTCATCAGTAAACATGAGATGTGTCAATCTAGAATCCTCACAATACTGGTAATACTCAAACCTCGGAGAAGAAGTCGCTAATCTGATCATCCTAGAGAGAATCTCCATGCAGATGACAAAGAGAAGAGCAGATAGAGGATCTCCCTCACGAATGCCTCTCTAACCAAGAAAATGACCATGTAAACCCCTATTGACCTTCACAAAATAGGAAACAGAAGTCACACATTCCATAATCCAGGAAGAGAATCTAGCCGGGAAACCAAGATGATCCAGAGCAAACCGAAGGAAGGTCCAATCAACAGTATCGTACGCCTTAGCAATGCCCACATTAAGAAAACACTTCTTAGTGTCTGTCTGTATCATATATCTACGCAGGAGATGCTGAACAAGAAAATGTTATCTGACATCTGATGCCCCGCAACAAAGGCATTTTGTGCATCATCAATAATAGAACCCAGGCATCTGCGAAGTCTCAACGCCATGACTTAGAGATCACCTTGTAGACCATATTACAGCAAGAGATAGGACAAAACTGTGCCACAAGAGTCGGACAATCAATCTTAGGAATTGACTCAATAATAGTGTGATTCCATTGTTTCAGAAGCTTTCCTGAAGTAAAGAACTCTTTCAAAGCAGCACACAATTCGGCACCATTCACATCCCAAGTAGCCTTGAAGAACTTAGTAGAAAAACCTCAGGACCAGGCGACTTCTCATCTCCAAGCCCCCATAAAGCCGTCTTGATCTCAGCTATCGAGACGGATGCAATCAACATAGAGCAGTCCTCCGTAGAAACCATAGGGCTAGGAGCGATCAGGGAAGAGTCAGGGAGCGATGGGACAACAAAAGCCCCCAGCAATCCCTGATAATAGCTCACAAACTCAACAGAAGCCTCAATCAGAGAGGAAGTATGAGAACCATCAATGCGAGAAATGGAAGCAATATGAGAGCGAAGAGTACGGTCCTTCATCAGAGCATGAAAGTAACTAGTAGAGCGATCACTCTGGAGGATATACTTGGTCTTTGCCTGGTGACTAAAGAAACCGACCTCAGCACGAGAAAGCCATTCCATACGGTGCTTCAAATGACCGAGGTGACTAACATCAATCTCATTAGTAGGAAGAGCATAGGAACTCTCAAGAGCAGAAGAGTAAGCAGTAATGGTAGCCTCAACATGCGAAGATATATGAGAGAATTCCTTCTTATTAAGAGCTTTAAGAACCCCCTTCAGTCCAGTCAGGAGGCGAGAAAGACGAAACTGATGAGTGCCTGACAAACTACAATGCCAATGATGTCTAATAACATCCATGAAACAAGGATGATTCAACCACATATTGTAGAATCGAAAGTACCGTTTACCTGAAGAGAAGATCTGACTAGTAGTAACGATGGCGGCCTTATGATCAGAGAGGTTGCCAATAGGGAGAAACCGGGAGGAGATATAAAGGTCATGGCTGGCCCAACCATTATTAATCAACACTCAATCCAATCTACTCCAAACAGATCTATTAGTCCATGTAAATTGCCCACCACCCGTACAAGGCGCGTCTGATAACCCCAAATCTCTACAAGTCTCTAACATGTCAGCAGTCTCTCTAGGTGTAACCCGGAGCACCATGTAATCTCTCATCGGCATGCATGACACAATTATAATCACCAAGTATTAAGGGACATCATGATCACTCAACAGCAAGCACAAGATCAACCATAGAGGTTGTCTATCCGTAACAGAATGTAGACCATAAACAAAGCATACACCAAAGGTCTTATGGGTAGAACGACATCGAGCAATAGCAGCAATGTATTGGGAGATCTGCCTACCACATGAAGATGATAGTATTTCTCATCCTAAAGAACAAGAATGCGTGCACGTCGATCAAGATCAAAGTTACTAACATGAAGCCATACCGGGGCCAAACGCCCAACCAAATCATCAACAACAAGCCTACTAAATCTAGTTTCTAGGAGACCACAAATTCTAACCTCATTCACCATCACCACCTTCATGACACCTTGATGTTTATGGGGAAGGCCTATCCCCTAATATTCCATGCGAGAACCGTCATTGGGAAACTAAAGAGGAGATTCCCCGCCCATTATTCATAGAAACCGAAAGATTTTCTCGAGGCAAGTTATGCTGAGCATCTTCGACACCAGAATGTCCCATACGACTCCTTCCATGGTTTTGTGATCGCAAGGTACCATTACAAGCATAACCTGCTGGATAGTAAGTCCGACCATTCAGAACTAACGACTCACCAAGATATCTATTCCTCCGACAAGTCTTCTTCTTAAGGTATACTTGAAAAGGCTGAGAGTTCTCTACGTCTCTATCAGCGTGCTGCCTATCAATGTCAACAATGCTCTTACCCTTCTCCTGTACAGAAGCCTTCTTAGACTCAATTTCAGTGGCTATATCAACCGTGTCTGCACTAATAACCTGATCATATCGAGTAGAAGTAGTCACACCCTTATCAGAAGTAGCAACATTCTGCACATTTCCATTCTGCATGACAACATCATCAACCAGTGGAGAAGAACTAGGAATGCTTGTAGCACCCGCGACTTCAGGAACCCCATCTGCAATCCCCCCGACACCCCTACATCATTCATAGGAGCGGTCCCTTCAGCTGGTGGCACTAAGTCCTTGTCGTTTCCTAGATCATCCGATTTCTTCCTAGTCACATCAAAATTGACATTCACTCTATTCCGCTCTTTTTCCTTCGTGAAACCACACCCTGCACTATCATGTCCAAAACAAGCACACTCCAAGAAAAATATAGGCTCATTCTCAATGATAAAACTAATCTCAGCACCATCACCATTAGTATAATCAACATCAATCCTCTTAGTGATTGGTTCAGAGAAGTTCACCTCGACAAGACAACGCGCATAAGTACCCTTCGTGTGGTTTTCTGTCACTTCATCCTTATAGAGAGGATTACCAATATGTGAGATCACATCACTCAAGATATCGTCCTCCCAAAACCTTTGGAAAAGCCCTTGAACACGAGCCCAAACGGGAATAGAAGCAATGTCCTTCTTTGGAAAAGAAAACATAGGAGGCATAGTCTTAACGATGAGTGGTTTTCCATACATAAAATAAGGACCATTGCAAAGCACCTTCTCCATTTCCTCTTGATCTTTGAACCGAAACACAATCCAGTTGTCCTCAGTCGTGTACCTCGTAGTAATACCCCATTCACACATTAGATTATTCAACATATAAGCATTTGGAGTATAACCGACATAATGACCAATCAACGCCCAACCCCACGTATCAAAACTAGTCTTGCCCTTGCTAACGTCAATGGTAACTCTCTTATTAGAAGAGGGTTCGGAGAAGTGAAGTTTACCTCCACATTTAGCATTTGAGAACAAACTGTTAGACCCCTTGGTCCAAGAAGAATGGCGAGGGATAAAGCCCTTCTATGTAGCCATTGTACAGCCCTTTTGCACGCCCGAAACCCTAGTCTTGGCCCTATCCACGCTCGTTCCAATATGGCCAGCAAGAGGACCGTTGATCAGAGGAACACCAGTAGCAAATTCAGCAGAGGCCTTGTTCGAGATGCTCAGCACAGGCAGACGAGAAAGCGCAGCCTGTGACACATCAAAGTTATCTGGCAAAAGTCCATCTTCAGTCTCCAAATTCAGATTAAGGCTGTCGTCATTCAAAGGAATATCAATGCCCAACACCTCACTCAGCTGTGCCGAAATCGCACGAGCAACCAAGTCCGGACCATCATCGAGGACGTCTGGGTTCTTCACAACCACCTCAATAGTCTGTTCAATACATGAATCTACCAAATGCCTATCTTCAGTTAAATCGAGCATAGTACCATCCGAATTCCCAGTTCTAGCAACAACAACATCTTCCACGTGAGTACACAGCTGTAAACCTGAGTCCATTTCTCTGAGGGCTAATTGTTGATCTGTCCCGCAGATTCCAGTAGAAGACAGAAACATCCCCAAATCAATCTTTAAGAAGTTGTCCTGGTGTGAGATCCAACCATCACCATCGTAGCTATGTGCCGAGAATGAGATAGACGAGACACAGTCCTTATCAACAACCACATCGCCCGCCGCCAGTTCATCTTTTGCCAGACTGCGCAGAGAGGAGATATCAACTCTGTTTACCTCCGAGACCGTAATAAGGGACTGCAACGTGGCGTTGAAAACAGAGGAGTATGCCCAAAGTCGAAAGGCCCTCGACGCAAACGTCACCCAGTCTTCACGTGCACTTCCACATCCCAAAATCTTTGTAGCCAACTAATAATCGGGACCAGCCGAAGACAGCACAGTGAGAGATCTAGCAAACGTCTTCAGGTCATGTTTGCGAAACACCAAAGAGCCTTCCATCAGAAACTTAAGGGCCAAGCAACCGAGATTAATCAAACCCTAAAAGGGTACATAACCACAAACAAATGTAAAATGAAAGCAGGTGGGCAGAGGCAAAATTTCTGTTAGAGTAAGCGCGCAGGAGTGCCTCAGAATCACGCCACGCAGGAGGGCCTCAGAATCACGCCGTCTAGGGTTCTGAAGTGATACAGATCGATCACGTAGAAGAAGATACCGAGCAAGTGTCGAGAGGGAGAAAACCGACAGGAGGGCCACAGAATCACGCCGCGCAGGAGGGCCTCAGAATCACGCCGTCTAGGGTTCCGAAGTGATACAGTTCGATCACGTAGAAGAAGAAGAAGAAAACAGAGCAAGTTTCGAGAGGGAGAAAACCGACAATAACGCCGTGGGGTCGGGTTCGTGAGTATACCCTAACCACATGGACCGACCCCTCGTGAGGAAGGGCCGGTGGTGCGGGTGGAGGCGCCGACGACAATGAAAAAACTAGGTCAACAAGGAGCGTCGGCTAAAAGGGAGCGTTTAATTTACCAATCATATTTCAAAACTGCGCGATTGATAATCATCAAAAAAATCTATATCCAAGGTTCGAAGTTTGTTTACTTATTTCACCATAAAATATTGTTTTACAAGAGCGTTATTTAACATATCTATTACTTCATAATGCGTGCATGCAAACTAGCGAGCATGAAAATAAGCAGACAAGTGTAGATGTATGTAAGGATATGCTCACAGATGCTAGAGGTGACTACAACACTTGTCCAAACCACTAAACCATCGATCGCCATACTTTTCTAAACTTGATATATGTTGAAGGCTCTCCCATTTTCAGCATAACATTGAGACTTAAATATATTTAGCAAGTGGAAAAGAAAAGATGGAGTTTGTACAAGGATGTCAAGGTGAGTGAAGACCGAATCTTCTATGTTCTTTTATGCTAGCTATGTTTTATATTTTTTTAATTTTATATCCCTAAACCCCCAAAATATAAAACGCTAAATCTAATAAATCTAAATTTTTTATATTAAAAATTTCAATTTTTAAGCCATTAGTTTAAAATAATACAATCCTTAATTTAAATCATAAATCCTAAATCTTATACCATAAATTTGAAGTTTTTAAACTCTAAATTATAATTATTAATATTAAATCGAGGATTTTTTAGTATCAAAGAAGCATCTATATTCAATAAATAAAGCCGAGCTTCAAAGCACCACTTGGCAACCATTTATTGGTGCCACATCACCAAAGTATTAAAAACCAGTTAATTATATGAATAACCTACAAATAACATTTATCATTAAATTAATCAGAATATAATAAAATCCTTGAAGTTGAGAGATGCAAATCTATCTTTATACTAGTAAATTATATAAATAACCTACAAATAATATCTATCATTACAATAATTAGAATATAATAAAATCTTTGAAATTTGGAGATGCAAATCTATCTTGATATGATTAGTTTATTATAGTGTTATTTTTTACAAGATTCTATTTTATATTATCTTAATATCTATTAAAGCAAAACTATTTCAAGCCTTCTCAAATCCCATCATTGTTTATCTATCCATTCTTTATTCGACATACTATTCTCTCTCCTCTTTATTGATCTTTTAATTCTTTTTCTTTTTCCATCACCTATGTATTTAAGCTATAATTGAATATTATTTTTTATTAATAAAATCTTATCAAATCTTATTCTTAACCGATTTTCTATTTAAGAACATATATTATTCCTACAATATCTTATTATAGTGATATTATTTAGATTATTTAGAAAATACTTTTTTCTTTTTTCATCACTTATATATTAAAGATACAATTGGATATATTATTTTTTTTATTAATCAAATCTTATTCTTAACCGATTTTCTATTTAAGAACATATATTATTCTAGAATTTCTTATTATACTGATATGTGTAGGATTAAATTGATAAGATAATTGTATTTAAATTTTTTTAATTATTAAATTTAAATGATTCTTCTAAAAAAAACTTAATAATAAAATGTTTTAAAAATCCTTTTATAAATTTAGATTATTTTCAAATTTATAACTATATCACACACATATAGACATATATTTTAACATATAATAAATATTTTTATAAACAACATTTCTTCTCTAAGAATCAAACTTGTCATAATTTATATTTTTATGTTATATAAAAAATGAATCCAAATTTTGTGGAACCTTTATTAAAAATCTTTCATAAAAATAAAATATTTATATTAGTATACTCTTTTCATATTAAAAATCTTTCAACATTTCTTCTTACTCCGTGCAACATGGCACGGGATATACGCTAGTTTTATCATAAAACTATATGTCCTAGAATCTCTATTAACTTATCATAGTCTTAAATTAATTTATTTATAATTTCAATTTATATTATATTATTGTATAAATTTATCTCTTATCTTAGTATTATTTACTTATAAGATCTATTTTTATATATAACTATTGTAAAAATATATCCATTATAATTTTTACTATAATATATCATATTGATGATGATGTTATATTTCATCAAATACAAGCTTCATTTTAAATCAAAGTTGGGTTACATTTTCAATTAAAGTTGCAAGTAATTAATCATATTCAAGAGTGATTTGTAAGGATTAATTTGTACACATAAAATTACATTATATTATTGTTATACTAATATAAAAATAATAAAAAAACTATAAAATCATAAAAATGACACTTTAAATTTGTTGGATCAACTAGAACCAAACTTGACATCATCCCTAACAAATAGATCTTAAAAAAAATTACAGATCCAATTAACGTGAATACAATTTTCACCTCAATGCAACTTGCTCGACCCGTTTTACACATGTACTATAATCAAGAGTGATGTGTAAGGATTAATTTGCACACATAAAATTATATATATTATTATTGTCAAAATTAAAATAAGATTTTATTTCAAAATGAAAAGCTATAAAATCATAAAAGGACACTCTTAGTTTTGGATCAACTCGAACCAAACTTGACGTCATCCGAAATAAATAGGTCCAATAGATCCAATTAACGCAGATCCAATTTTCACCCTAACCCAACTTGCTGGACACGTTTAACACCTCTACTAATAATGGAAGATTGATTACGATTTATTTAATGACGATATATTATTTTATAAATAACTAAATTAAAGCTAAGTAACCATTGTATTTGAATTTGAATTTAGTTTTTAATACATATATCAAATATCAAAATTTTATCTAGAATATAATTATTATCTTGGGCAAAGCATGTGTATTAGACTAGTATTTAGCTAAAGGGCTTATAAAAAACAATAGAAAATGGATTTAAGATGAGTCAAGAGTCAAGAATGACTACTAGTCACATTGCAACTTCATAATTATTTATTTGTAGCAACTTAATTAGTAACTGATTTAACCCGTATGCAGGAAAGCAGTCGTGGCCGGAGGTGGTGGGTATGAAAGGGACGAAGGCAGCTGAGATCATAGAGACGGAGAACGATAACGTGCGAGCAATCGTCTTGCCGGAAGGAACACCGACTACCTACGACTATCGATGCGACCGCGTGTGGGTTTTCATAGATAAAAATGGAGTTGTGGTTGATACTCCTAGGGTCACTTAGCTTTACTCAGACCAATAATCATGCAAATAAGGCTAAACGACGTTGCTATATATATGTACCTTGCTTATGTTTGTGTAACGTACAAGTGATGAAATGATGATAAATAGTTTCCCGAATTTTGAGCTCTATAAATTTGCATAACATGTATAAAATTAATATTTGAACTCAAATTGGTTTAATAACCCAGTTTTGATTTATTAACAATTGACAATTGTTATAATTATAACAACTTTTTATCATGGTAAATTTTTATTTAAAATGTGCAATTATTTGAACGTGTAAGTGCAATAAAATTATAGATATTTTGTATTATGTTTTGAAT